>NC_057801.1:124002314-124021365 GCF_018294505.1 Triticum aestivum | reverse complement strand
TGCCATCATTGACAACACTTAAGGTCGAGCGAGGTAAGAGTGGTGATAGCTATGCCCGCAGGGAATGGGGACACTAGACAAACATGTACGCATGCATGTTTGGAACCTTGAGGTATCAGCGACCTCCTTAGTTCAACCTTTGCATCACAATGAATGTGGTTGTGTTGGACCGAGACAAAACAAGGTGTCGTCAATGTCAGCTCAGTTAAAGGTGTGTGCCAAAGAAGTATGTTTCTAGGTGTAAGCATGAAGTGGTGACGAGTGAGGACTATGTTAAAGGCATCGTTCAGAGTAGAATTGTGGACTGCAAAATACACCGTAAAATGTTAAAAAGTATTGTTCGAAATGTCATAAATAGATTGCACAAACAATTTCATACGTCACACCTTTGTTTGCTCGATTGTCGGTGGGGCATCAAGAGGAGCGTAAACAATTGAAAATTGAAGTAAAGGAGACTTTTTTTTTCTTAACCTCGCCGATCATGTATGAGGGTTCTTTTTAATTAGCGCATTAAGACGAAGACGCCCTTGATTATCGCAGCTATTCACCGTGGAATTCGCCTTCTTGTTCCTATATGGTGTGTATGGGATCTGGAACTGGAATTTTTGTTGCATGTCGTGTGCTGCTTTGTAGCCAGAATTATTGTGACCTTTTCATGCCAGCCGCACCGTACGAGTAGCTAGCTGCACAGCAGCACGTGATACATGCTCCTCATTTCCGTCGATGCATACGCCGCCGGTGTCCTTGTCCCCACCGCGTCTTCGTGCTGCGGAGCACCGTGTAGGAATTGAAACTCGTAGGAACACAGACGCACGAGCAGGCTACTTAACGCCGATTTCTTTCTTAGGCTAACGATCGTGCTCAGCTCACGGCACCAACTACCAAAGCATGCATGCAGCGATGGCAATCATTGCTTAGTTTCGACGAGGCTCCGCTGGGATCTCACTCAACAAGTTGCCCAACCGTAACCGAATAATCTAATCCAACTGCGAATCGAGCCTATCTCATATGGTTTAAGTTTTTACGATGGAACCGGCTCATCGGAGTTCAAAGTCCTAGATTCGGCAGTCGGCATTGGAGCTTGCGTTTTTTTGAATTTATTTGAGTCTTTTCCGTCAACTACGGAGATCCATGTGATGACTTGGTCAATCTCAAGATGGCGTGTCGACTCGGTCCCTTGGAGATGCTCATAAAGATAGCGTGTGAGTGAGTGGGTTTATAGAAGTGAGTATATGCACCGTTTGTATTGTGTTAAAAAAAGAATAATACTCCCTCCGTTCCTAAATGTAAGTCTTTGTAGAGATTCCACTGGATGAACTACATACGGAGCAAAATGAATGAATCTACACTTAAAATGCATCTATAGAATTCTAAATACTCTCCTAATTTGAAATATGTATTCGGAGCCGACAGCCCCTCTCCTCCCCATACCCCCCGCGCCCCCCCCCCCCCGAGTGGGGCGACCGGGGCGGCCCTCCCTCCCCTCGCCGCCCAGCCCCCACCTCCCATCCCTCCTCCCGCCGCTATCGCCGGCTGGCGTGGCCGGGCGTTGCCCGCACGGTGCCGTGGAGAGGCCGGCGGTGGCGGCCCTCTTCCTCTCCCCCTCGCGGTTCCCCGGCTCGTGCGGCGGTTTCCGGCGACGGTGCGCCTCGGTGGGTGGTGCTCCGGTGTAGATCGGGCGCAGATTCGGCGGCGACGCGACCCTTTGGCCGCGGGGCTTGGCCGGCGGAGCCCTGTTGGCCCAGATTTAGGCCCTTTTGGGCCCGATCTGGGTCAGGGCAGGTTGGTCTGGCCTCCGGCGGGTCTCCTCCGGCTGGGCTGGCAGGATGTGGTCGTTGGGATCGGCGGCTCTGCGCTGCGTCGGCGCGGCAGCATGAGCTTAACGGGCCCGATCTGGGCCCGGCTGGGCAGGGGGTCTGGCGTGCTCCCGCGCCTGCGTCCGGTCTGCTACGGCTTGTGCCAGTGGAGGTTGTCCCCTCCCACGTGGCTGTGGTGCTCCTGGTCCCTATCTGCGGTGGTCTCGTTTGGTTCGGCCGGCCTCGCAGCGTCTGCAGTGGAGAGACGACGGTGGTGTCCTCGTGACTGTGGTGGTGTAGGTTGGTGGGCGGTTGGCGTGGTGGAGCCGCCGGTTGGTCCTGGTTTGTGGGTTTGAGGGGTAGGGCGAAATCCCTCTCGGGTCCGCCCGGCACCGACGCGGTGACGCCTGCGGGCGCCATCAACCTTCTTGAAGGGCGTCGGGAGTACCTCTCACCCGCTTCCCTCCATGTACCGGGAGAAATCCTAGGATTCGTCCGGGCAGCAGCGTCGTTGTCATTGCAGTCCTTCTTGAAGGTGTTGCTTGGTTCGCGGCGACTCGATGGCATTGGAGCGTGGTGGATGTTTCCGGTGGGCGTAGCGGTTGCGGGATGCTTCAGCTTTCGTTCATTCGGTGTTGCCGGCATTTCTTTCTCTTGCTTTTCTCTTGTTTTTCTTTTGGGCATGATTGTGCTGTTTGCCCCAGCATCGAACTTCTGGCTGTATCGAGTGGTTGTTATATTAATATATAGCGGGGCGCAAGCCTTTTTCGATAAATGCATCTATATACATCCATATGTAGTTCATAGTGAAATCTCTACAAAGACTTATATTTAGGAACGGAGGGAGTACAAGCCAATTTGATCCTTTGCATGCCCAATTCGATGGGAGGCCACATCGCATTCAGGAGGCCTGGCTTGGACGACTTGCCTCTGATTTGATCGCGGCGAGGAGAACGTCACGCTCCATCGCAGGCACGTACCGGAGGTTCGATCCATCCATCGTGTCCTCACCTCTACTATACTTAATCTTAGCAGACGAAGACTTCTTGGACTTGGGAGGGAACGGATCGCCATCGCATCCGGTCACACGCCGTACGCACGCATTTTCTTTATCATCCAGCACATGATATGACCTCGCGTCGCGTCGCATAAATTGGGATCGATCGAGTACTGTGCATGTGCGCCGGCGACTCTACAGTACCCCGCACATGCCCTAGTACCATGTACTGTTCAGACGCAACAGCCCAGCTGCTGATTACAAGTACAGTTACGTATGTACGTACTACTCCCTTCCTCTCATACCACGTAGCTTGAAAAATGATGGATGGAGGGAGGGAGGGAGGCGACCCGTCATTCTTTTTTTCGGTGGCGGCTACGATGGTGCTGGAGGCAGATAACGGGTGTTGGTGTTAAGCTTAAAGATGTTCTATTATTTTTTTAGTTTTGTCATCTCGGTCCTTACGTGATTTGTATTTTGATCTTTATAATATGATTGGGACACGTATTATCATGTAAAAAAAGCACCATTACCGACCGGGACAGAACAGGTAAATGGGTGCTGACCGGGCTGTACTTGCACTCGCGCTGTTGTTCCACGTTTTTACTTTTCACGCCTGAGTTCAGTGACCGATCCGAGTTTTCGCTGTTACTACGTTTGACCCGCTGCATGCACGTAAATCCTGAATCAGTACTGCGTGTGTGCGTCACTCACGTCGAGGCGTTATTCGAGAATTCAGACCATATTTTTACGTGGAGAGGAGAACAGTTCAGACTCAAATTGGACAGACCGACCGACCGACCGATGGCTGGCTGAACAATTCCGATCACCAGTTGCTTGCTTCTCCGGGTTAGCCGTACGAAAGTCAACACACAAGACGGCCCCAAACGAATTCAACGCTAGCTGCACGCTCATGCTGCGTGCGTACATACGCTAACCAAGAACACATCTAAGCTAGCTAAGTCAAAGCCTCTCTCTCGGAGCGAAAGGGAAGGATGATTGGATGTATGAAGCAGGTCGCACGTCCGTGCGTGCGTGCGTGCGATCCGCATTCGGAGGGGGGCTAGCTCGCTCGCGGAACCAACGCGGCGGGGGCCGGCGACTTGCAGCACACGTTGTGGGCGGCGACGACGCTGACGACGGCCACGGGCGGTGGTGACCACCGCGCGCGAGGGCGGTATTATATTGGGGAATGGGGAAGCCAAGGCAGCCTGCTTACCTCACCCGCTAGCAGGCAGGCAGGTCTGGACGGGTGAGGTAGCTGCCCATGAGGGAGGCTGGGTACACGCGTTGACATTGTTTATGAGCTCGTTTGCTCGCTCGATGGTCTGGACGGGAACCAGCAACCGGGCCGCCGTGATAGTAGGTTAAGGAGCCAGGCACTGGGATTTGAGATTTGGTACGCGGAGCACGCAGCAACTGCTGGTTTTCGATTAGTTTAATCCCCGGCGAGTCAGAAAGTGTAGGCTTCGTCCTAGTCGTCGTCGTCGCTTCGATTCCGATCCTTCTTTATAAGGAGGGCGCGGGGCTACTGCAACCACAAGGCGTCTCTTGCTCATCCAAAGCGAACAAAGCTCCCTCCATCTCGTGGCTAGCTGCTTGATCTTTGTGACTGATCCATCCATGGACGTCGCCGTCGAGAGGCCGCCGCCGGTGAAAGAGGAGAACAAGCCGGAGACCATGGAGGTACACACACATAATCTGCTCCTTCTCTTTAAGTTGTCCACTAGATGCATGTTAACCCGGCAGTGCTGTGCATCACCATGAATAATTGAGCTGGTGATCGATGAACGTGTACCCTATAGCTACATGTTCCTTCTTGAGATCGAGTTGTAACTTAATTAGCTTTAATTGTTTGGCCTGCAGATCGCAAGCGCGCTTCCAATGGTCCTCGAGAGTTTCCCATCCACGCAAAGAAATTCGATCACCACCAGCAAGGTACTACTACAAACTATGATCTGCAAGTCAAACTGAGAGCTGTTTAATTAGGAGTGCTATGTAGTAAGAAATAGTACTAGTAGTAGAAGCAAGTTAAGAATGAATTGCACCAAATTAAAGATCGAATCATGTGGGATTATTTACGAAGAATCACTAGTACGATGTACAGTTCTCATCATCTAATGATTTCTCTTGGGTATTGTGCATGTGCAGGACGACAAGCTGGAGGCGACCAAGGCGGAGATGGGCGAGGTGAGGGAGGAGAACGAGCGCCTCAAGACGCTGCTCTCCCACATCGTCAGGGACTACCAGTCGCTCCAGACGCACTTCCAGGACGCCGTCAAGGTCAAGCACCAAGCACCGGCCGCCGACAAGCTCCCTGCAGCCTCCGCGCCGGCACCCACCGCCGACGATCTCGTCTCCCTGAGCCTCGGCAGCGGCGGTTACGCCCGCCCCAAGGGCGCCCACCAGAGGTCGCTGTCGTCGTCGTCCTCCGGAACCGAGACCGACCCCGACGATCAGCTGTCGCTCGGGCTCAGCAGCCGTCGCTCCACTGACGGCGACAACAGGCAGGTCGCCCGCCCGTCAGCGACGCCCCTTATGAACCTCAGCTCCGACAGCAGCGCCGACGACTCCGCCGCGCCCGGTAGCGACCTGCCGGCCGCCGCTTGCCCACCGGCGACCAAAGCACGCAAGAGCCCCAGCGCCGGGGTCGACGGAGCCGACGACGAGGTGCTCCAGCAGCAGGCCAAGAAGGCTAGGGTTTCCGTCCGTGTCAAATGCGACACCCCCACGGTACGTTTGCGCATAGTACAACATACAGTACAAAATTGCATGCCACAAGAAAATACTTTTGAATTGGTTTGAATTCAAAATCATGATGAGCTAATGAGTTCTCTGCGTGTTGATGATGAACAGATGAACGATGGATGCCAATGGCGGAAGTACGGGCAAAAGATCTCCAAGGGGAACCCGTGCCCGCGCGCCTACTACCGGTGCACCGTGGCACCGTCCTGCCCGGTGCGGAAGCAGGTGCAGAGATGCGCCGACGACATGTCCATCCTGATCACGACCTACGAGGGCACGCACAGCCACCCGCTGCCGCCGGCCGCCGCGGCCATGGCGTCCACCACCTCCGCCGCGGCGTCCATGCTGCTCGCCGGCTCTTCCTCGTCCTCGTCCCACGGACACCACCTCCCTTTCGCGTCCGCAGGGCTCCTGGGCCCGACCACCATCTCCACCATCGCGTCCTGCCCCACCGTCACGCTCGACCTCACCGCCCCGCACTCGCTCATGCAGCAGCAGTACCAGTCTCCCTACGCGGCAGGGTACGAGTCCAAGGCGCTGCCGGCGGCGTGGAGCAGCGGCTACCTGGCGCCGTACGCCGGGGGGCTTCCGTTCTACGGCAAGAGCTCCTTGCCGGCAATGGGGCAGCATTTCGGCCTGGGCATGGCGACGACGAGGGCGGAGCAGCTGTACGGCGCCGCCCATTCGTCGTCGTACCTGCAGAGAACGTCCAGCGGCGGCGGCGTCCATGGCGCGCCCGCGGCCGCGCCGGCGGTGACGGACACGATCGCGAAGGCGATCACGTTGGACCCGAGCTTCCAGTCGGTGCTGGCGGCGGCGATCACGTCCTACATGGGGCGCGGCGCTGGCGCGGCGGCGCACAAGTGATCGATCGACCTCGGGCGGTGTAGATTTCTTTTTTGTTTATAGGTCCGTGGATTTATCCTTGTATGCAGTTAAATTTACTTCGTTTTGGTGTTATGAAATTGCCTTGGGAGATCGACATGGTCATCGATCTAGTCTAGGGATTAGTTGATGTACAATCAATTGCACATAGATGGCATGGATGAGTCAACTGTATGTACTGTGAGAAAGAAAGCGATCAGATTGTCCCAGCTGTATATGCACATAGCCAGGCATGTGATTTAGGGGATTAAACTTGTTTATGCTCTCATATACCAACTTGATCTTAGGGTTCCATACGAGATAAAGCACAAAGTTTGTGGCGTTATGGTGTGCCGGACTTGGTGTTTTGTTGACATTCAGTTCATATAAATACCAGGGTTACTCCGTCTCACTGAGAAATAGGGAACTATTTGGACATAGAGGCACAAGACATCACCGAGGTGTTCTTATCAATAACACAGGAATGATTAAAGTGAGACATTTATGAATCCACAATTGGTTTAGGATTACAACGAGATGGATGAAAGAGTTGGTGTCGATGGCATGGATGATGACCATGGAGATCGACGTCGTGGTCTATGTGATTGAAGCAATGGTGAGGTGGAGACCCTTATGTTGATTCCCCATCCGGACCCCTTCCGGTCCTGAGGTTCTGATATTGTTTCGTATGGTGGAATCTCTCTATTTGTCAGATCCAATTGCATGGGATGAAAGTAGTTGACCCAAGGGAGGCGGCGGCGTGCGGTATGACCGCCGCTACGAGTAGTTGTGCTCGTACTACACATCGTCTTCTCTTTTGGAGAGCCGAATGCAGTTTCCTGACACATCTTCTCATCGTATGGAAGGTTTTATGGCGTCCAATCAACATATTTTCCACCAAAAATGAGTGTTCTCTAATGAATGTTCCCAATCTCGTGATTCCGGGGATCTTGGTGAAATCAAACAAAAACGGGCAAACAATCGCAGTAAAATGCTACATCTACAATGCAAAAAAAAACATGATACAAAGTGCAGTCATGAGAAGGCAATTAATACATCTGAAACCGGAACGAAGTTCATTAGTGGGTAGGATTACGGCTCTGCCTGCTTCCCGCGCGTGTGCCCATCCGTGCTCCCGCGTACGTGGCTTGATTTGATCAGGACAAAATAAGACCCGACCCCACCTCCTTAAAACTGGGGGGGGGGGGAGATGATTAGATTAGAAAGGTAAAAGAAAAAAAGACAGCCGTAGGATGAAGTGGGAGCACGGATGGGAGCATGGGAGGGAACAGGCAAGCCGGATCCCATGGTGGCATCCATATTTTGTCGTGGCCGATGCGATGGGATGAGGCACACTATCTGGGACGAATGGTCATGGAAGGTATGTCATGGTTCATCACAAGAGGATTAGATTTTGATGCAATTTCATGAATTCTAGTAGGTGGTGCATGTGATTAGGTTTGACCCTTTTCTGTTCACCGACCCTATTGTCCACCACATTGGATCCGCTTAAGTGGAGATGTCTTCCACTGCACGAGATCATATTAGCTTCCTGGGCGTCAATAGATACCAGAACATAAACAATTGAGCAACTTGACCTACACTGACAACCACCGCAACACCATCATCATCGACAAAACTTACATGACTACTAGCTCCCACAGACGCCCATGATGCCCACATGCCAGCGAGAACTACATTGATTCTCGTAGCAGCAATAACGTAGATTCAAATTCATACATATCTACATCCAATTTTATTCTGCATCGTGTTATTCTACTAGCAATAGTAGATTAAAACTTGTCACAGCGAGCAACTTATATGTACTTGATGATGAATTACAAGTCAATGAACATTTAGGCCCAATTCTTTTGTTTTGTCACAATTTACAACGTCAAATGATCGCTATCACTTCATTCCTGCTACTATTGTTGTGTATACCATGTAGTACCTTTTAAGTTGTCACATTGCTCTGAATATAACTTTATGTGCGTTCTAGATCTTCCTAAGTTGCTAGACTAATTGGTCGTTATTACTTATTATGTAGCTGGCAACTAGAACTCACAAACTAATTTTTTTGGGAAACGTAGTATGTAATTTTAAAAAAATTCCTACGCTCACACAAGATCTATCTAGGAGATGCATAGCAATGAGAGGGGAAGAGTGTGTTCACGTAACCTCGTAGACCAAAAGCGGAAGCGTTAACTTCGGTTGATGTAGTGGAACGTCTTTTAGAATCAACCGATCATGTATCGAATGTACGACACCTCCAAGTTCTGCACACATTCAGCTCGATGACGTCCCTCGAACTCTTGATCCAGCAGAGTGTCGATGGAGTCGATGAGTTCTGTTAGCACGATGGCGTGATGATGGTGTTGGTGATGTGATCCGTGCAGGGCTTTGCCTAATCACTACGATGATACTATCATAGGAGTAAACAGTGGAGGGGGGCACCGCACACGGCTAAGAATAACTGTTGTGCCTTTGGGGTGCCCCCTGCCCCCGTATATAAAGGAGGGAGGGAGGAGGCGGCCGTCCTAGAGGGGGCGCGCCATGGGGGGAGTCCTACTAGGACTCCCAGTCCTAGTAGGATTCCCCTTTTCTATTCCGGAGTGGCAAAGGGGGAAAGGGAGAGGGAGTAGGAGAGGGAAAGGGGGGCCGTGCCCCCACCCCTAGTCCAATTCGGATTGGCAAGGGGGGGGGGCACCTTCCCCGTGGATGCCCTCTCATCTCCACTAAGGCCCTGTGGCCCATTAACTTTACCAGGGGGGTCCGGTAACCTCCTGGTACTCCAAAAAATCCCCGAACCTCTTCAGAACCATTCCCGTGTCCGTATATAACCTTCCAATATATCAATCTTTACCTCTCAACCATTTTGAGACTCCTCGTCATGTCCATGATCTCATCTGGGACTCTGAACAACCTTCGGTCACCAAAACACATAACTCATATAATACCAATCGTCATCGAACATTAAGCGTGCGGACCCTATGGGTTCGAGAACTATGTAGACATGACCGAGACACCTCTCCGGTCAATAACCAATAGTGGAACCTGGATGCTCATATTGGTTCCCACGTATTCTACGAAGATCTTTATTGGTCGAACCGCATGTCAATATAGTTATCCCCTTTGTCATCGGTATGTTACTTGCCCGAGATTCGATCGTCGATATCTTCATACCTAGTTCAATCTCGTTACCGGCAAGTCTCTTTACTCCTTACATAGTGCATCATCCCGCAACTAACTCATTAGTCACATTGCTTGCAAGGCTTCATATGATGTGCATTACCGAGAGAGCCCAGAGATACCTCTCCGATACTCGGAGTGACAAATCTTAACCTCAATCTATGCCAACCCAAAAAACACCTTCGGAGATACCTATAGAGCATCTTTATAATCACCCAGTTACGTTGTGATGTTTGATAGCACATAAGGCATTCCTCCGGTGTCTGGGAGTTAGATAATCTCATAGTTGGAGGAATATATATTTGACACGAAGAAAGCAGTAGCAATAAAACTGAACGATTATTATGCTAAGCTAACGGATGGGTCTTGTCCATCACATCATTCTACTAATGATATGATCCCGTTATCAAATGACAACTAATGTCCATGGCTAGGAAACTTAACCATCTTTTGATCAACGAGCTAGCCTAGTAGAGGCATACTAGGGACACATTGTTTTGTCTATGTATCCACACATGTATCAAGTTTCTAGTTAATACAATTCTAGCATGAATAATAAACATTTATCATGAATAAGGAAATATAAAATAACAACTTTATTATTGCCTCTAGGGCATATTTCGTTCAGTCTCCCACTTGCACTAGAGTCAATAATCTAGATTACATTGTAATGTATCTAACACCCATGGAGTCTTGGTGCTGATCATGTTTTGCTTGTGGAAGAGGCTTAGTCAACGGGTCTGCAACATTCAGATCAGTATGTACTTTGCAAATCTCTATGTCTCCCTCCTTGACCAAATCTCGGATGGAGTTGAAGTGTCTCTTAATGTGTTTGGTCTTTTTGTGAAATCTGGATTCCTTTGCCAAGGCAATTGCTCCAGTATTGTCACAAAAGATTTTCATTGGACCCGATCCACTAGGTATTACACCTAAATCGAATATGAACTCCTTCATCCAGACTCCTTCATTTGCTGCTTCCGAAGCAGCTATGTACTCCGCTTCACACGTAGATCCCGCCACGACACTCTGCTTGGAACTGCACCAACTGACAGCTCCACCATTCAATAAAAATATGTATCCGGATTGTGACTTAGAGTCATCAAGATCGGTGTCAAAGCTAGCGTCGACGTAACCATTTACCACAAGCTCTTTGTCACCTCCATAAACGAGAAACATATCCCTAGTCCTTTTCAGGTACTTTAGGATGTTCTTGACCGCTGTCCAGTGATCCACTCCTGGATTACATTGGTACCTCCCTGCTAAACTTACAGCAAGGCACACATCAGGTCTGGTACACAACATATCATGCATGATAGAACCTATGGCTGAAGCATAGGGAATGAATTTCATTTTCTCTCTATCTTCTGCAGTGGTTGGGCATTGAGTCTAACTCAACTTCACACATTGTAACACAGGCAAGAACCCTTTCTTTGACTGATCCATTTTGAACTTCTTCAAAACTTTATCAAGGTATGTGCTTTGCGAAAGTCCTATCAAGCGTCTTGATCTATCTCTATAGATCTTGATGCCCAATATGTAAGCAGCTTCACCGAGGTCTTTCATTGAAAAACTCTTATTCATGTATCCTTTTATGCTATCCAGAAATTCTATATCATTTCCAATCAACAATATGTCATCCACATATAATATTAGAAATGCTATAGAGCTCCCACTCACTTTCTTGTAAATACAAGCTTCTCCAAAAGTCTGTATAAAACCATATGCTTTGATCAGCTCATCAAAGCGTATATTCCAACTCCGAGATGCTTGCACCAGTCCATAAATGGATCGCTGGAGCTTGCACACTTTATCAGCACCTTTAGGATCGACAAAACCTTCTGGTTGCATCATATACAACTCTTCTTTAAGAAATCCATTATGGAATGCATTTTTGACATCCAATTGCCAGATTTCATAATCATAAAATGCGACAATTGCTAACATGATTTAGACAGACTTAAGCATTGCTATGGGTGAGAACGTCTCATTGTAGTCAACTCCTTGAACTTGTCGATGCAACAAGTTAAGCTTTATAAACAGTAACATTACCGTCAGCATCAATCTTCTTCTTGAAGATCCATTTATTCTCTATGGGTCGCTGATCATTGGGCAGATCCACCAAAGTTCACACTTTGTTCTCATACATTGATCCTATCTCTGATTTCATGGCCTCAAGCCATTTATCAGAATCCGGGCTCATCATAGATTCTTTATAGTTCGTAGGTTCATCATGGTCAAGTAACATGACTTCCAGAACAGGATTGTTGTACCACTCTGGTGCGGATCATGCTCTGCTAGACCTAAGAGGTTCTATAGTAACTTGATCTGAAGTTTCATGATCTCTATCATTAGCTTCCTCTCCAATTGGTGTAGGCATCACATGAACAGATTTCTCGGATGAACTACCTTCTGAATTGAGAGCAGGTACAATTACCTCATCAAGTTCTACTTTCCTCCCACTCACTTCTTTCAAGAGAAATTCCTTCTCTAGAAAGGTTCCGCTCTTAGCAACAAAAATCTTGCCTTCGTACTTGTGGTAGAAGGTGTACCCAATTGTTTCCTTAGGGTATCCTATGAAGACACATTTCTCTGATTTGGGTTCGAGCTTATCGGGCTGAAGCCTTTTGACATAAGCATCGCATCCCCAAACTTTAAGAAACGACAGCTTAGGTTTGTTGCCAAACCACAGTTCATACGGTGTTGTCTCAACGGATTTTGACGGTGCCCTGTTTAAAGTGAATGCAGCTGTCTCCAATTCATAACCCCAAAACGATAGTGGTAAATTGGTAAGAGACATCATAGATCGCACCATATCCAATAAAGTGCGGTTACGACATTCGGACACACAATTATGCTGTGGTGTTCCAGGTGGCATGAGCTGTGAAACTATTCCACATTGTTTTAAATGAAGACAAAACTCGTAACTCAAATATTCTCCTCCACGATCAGATCGTAGAAACTTTATTTTCTTGTTATGATGATTCTCCATTTCACTTTGAAATTCTTTGAACTTTTCAAATGTTTCAGACTTGTGTTTCATTAAGTAGATATACCCATATCTGCTCAAATCATCTGTGAAGGTCAGAAAATAACGATACCCACCATGAGCATCAACACTCATTGGATCGCATACATCGGTATGTATTATTTACAATAAGTCAGTAGCTTGTTCCATTGTTTTGGACCGCATACCGGTTCGCAAGTATCAAATGATTCATAATCAAGTGATTCCAAAAGTCCATCTTTATGGAGTTTCTTCATGCGCTTTACACTGATATGACCCAAACTACAGTACCACAAATAAGTTGCACTATCGTTATCAACTTTGCATCTTTTGGCATCAATATTATGAATATGTGCATCATCACGATCAAGATCCAACAGAAATAGACCACTCTTCAAGGGTGCTTGACCATAAAAGATATTACTCATATAAATAGAACAACCATTATTCTCTGATTTAAATGAATAACCATCTCACACTAAACAATATCCAGATATAATGTTCATGCTCAGCGCTGGCACCAAATAACAATTATTCAGGTCTAAAACTAATCCCGAAGATAGATGTAGAGGTAGCGTGCCGACGGCGATCACATCAACCTTGGAACCATTTTCGACGCGTATCACCACCTCGTCCTTAGCCAATCTTCATTTAATCCATAGTCCCTGCTTTGAGTTACAAATATGAGCAACCGAACCGGTATCAAATACCCAGAAACTACTACGAGAATTAGTAAGGTACACATCAATAACATGTATATCAAATATACCTTTGTTCACCTTGCCATCCTTCTTATCCGCCAAATACTTGGGGCAGTTCCACTTCTAGTGACCAGTCCCTTTGTAGTAGAAGCACTCAGTTTCAGGCTTGGGTCCAAACTTGTGTTTCTTCCCGGGACTGACAACTTGCTTGTCAGTCTTTTTGAAGTTCCCCTTCTTTTTACCCTTGCCTTTTTTTTCTTGAAACTAGTGGTCTTGTTAACCATCAACACTTGATGCTCCTTCTTGATTTCTACCTCCGCGGCCTTTAGCATCGCGAAGAGCTCGGGAATAGTCTTATTCATCCCTTGCATATTGTAGTTCATCATGAAGCCTTTGTAGCTTGGTGGTAGTGATTGAAGAACTCTGTCAATGACACAATCATCTGGAAGATTAACTCCCAGCTAAGTCAAGTGATTATGGTACCCAGACATTCTGAGTATGTGCTCACTAACATAACTGTTCTCCTCCATTTTGCAGCTATAGAACTTGTTGGAGACTTCATATCTCTCAACTCGGGCATTTGCTTGAAATATCAACTTCAACTCCTGGAACATCTCATATGGTCCATGACATTCAAAACATTTTTGAAGTCCCGATTCTAAGTTGTAAGGCATGGCACACTGAACTAACGAGTAGTCATCAACACGCGACTGCCAGGCATTCACAATGTCTGTAGTTGCTGGGGCAGGTGGTACACCGAGTGGTGCATCAAGGACATAATTTTTCTGTGCAGCAATGAGGATAATCCTCAAGTTACAGACCCAGTCCATGTAGTTGCTGCCATCATCTTCAACTTAGCTTTCTTTAGGAACGCATTAAAATTCAAAGGAATGGTAGCATGGGCCATTGATCTACAACACAGATATGCAAAAAAAAAACTATCAGGACTAAGTTCATGATAACTTAAGTTCAATTAATCATATTACTTAAAAACTCCCACTTAGATAGACACCCCGCTAGTCATCTAAATGATACGTAATCCAAATCAACTAAACCATGTCCGATCATCATGTGAGATGGAGTAGTCTTCAATGGTGAACACCACTATGTTGATCATATCTACTATATGATTCACGTTCGACCTTTCGGTCTCCAGTGTTTCGAGGCCATATCTGTATATGCCAGGCTCGTCAAGTTTAACCTGAGTATTCTGCGTGTGCAAATCTGGCTTGCACCCGTTGTATTTGGACTTAGAGCTTATCACACCCGATCATCACGTGGTGTCTCAGCACGAAGAACTTTCGCAACGGTGCATAGTCGGGGAGAACACTTATACCTTGAAATTTAGTAAGGGATCATCTTATAATGCTACCACCGTACTAAGCAAAATAAGATGCATAAAAAAATAAACATCACATGCAATCAATATATGTGACATGATATGGCCATCATCATCTTGTGCTCATGATCTCCACCACCGAAGCAACGTCATGATCTCCATCATCACCGGCTTGACACCTTGATCTCCATCCTAGCGTCGTTGTTGTCTCGCCAAACATTGCTTCTACAACTATCGCTACCTCTTAGTGATAAAGTAAAGCAATTACATAGTGCTTGTATTTCATACAATAAAGCGACAACTATATGGCTCCTGCCAGTTGCAGATAACTTTTACAAAACATGATCATCTCATACAACAATCTTTATATCACATCATCCAACAATACCGCTGAATCAAAATAAGGCATTGGTGGTAAGCAGTATGATGATAACCGCCCACAACTCTTTGTGTTCTACTCGTGCATATCATCTACGCATAGACCTGGGTCGGATGCCCCTATTGATAAATGTAGCATGCAATTTCAAAAAATTTCCTTCACTCACGCAAAATCTATCTAGGAGATGCATAGCAACGAGAGGGGGAGAGTGTGTCCACGTACCCTCATAGACCGAAAGCGGAAGCGTTAACTTAACGCGGTTGATGTAGTGCAATGTCTTTTCGAATCAACCGATCAAGTACCGAGCGTATGACACCTCTGAGTTCTGCACACGTTCAGCTTGATGACGTCCCTCGAACTCTTGATCCAGTAGAGTGTCGATGGAGTCGATGAGTTCCATTAGCATGACGGCGTGATGAAGGTGTTGGTGATGTGATCCGCGCAGGGCTTCGCCTAAGCACTATGATAATACTATCGGAGGAGTAAATGGTGGAGGGGGGCAACGCACACGGCTAAGAATAACTGTTGTGCCTTTGGGGTGCCCCCACCGCCATATATAAAGGAGGGAGGGAGGAGGCAACCGACCTAGAGGGGGCACTCCATGGGGGGAGTCCTACTAGGACTCCCAGTCCTAGTAGGATTCCCCTTTCCTATTCTGGAGTGGCCAAGGGGGAAAGGGAAAGGGAAAGGGATCCGCGCCCCCACCCCTTGTCTAATTCGGATTGGCAAGGGGGTGGGGGTGGGGGTGGGGTGGGGGGGCACCTCCTGTGGCTGCCCTCTGCTCTCCACTAAGGCCCATGTGGCCCATTAACTTTACCGGGAGGGGGAGGGGGGTTCCGGTAACCTCCCGGTACTCCGAAAAATCCCCGAACCTCTTCAGAACCATTCCGGTGTCCGTATATAACCTTCCAATATATCAATCTTTACCTCTCGGCCATTTCGAGACTCCTCATCATGTCTGTGATCCGGGACTCCGAACAACCTTCGGTCACCAAAACACATAACTGATATAATACCAATCATCATTAAACATTAAGCGCGCGGACCCTACGGGTTCGAGAACTATGTAGACATGACCGAGACACGTCTCCGGTCAATAACCAATAGCGGAAACTGGATGCTCATATTGGTTCCCACATATTCTACGAAGATATTTATCGGTCGAACCGCAATGTCAAGATAGTTATTCCCTTGTCATCGGTATGTTACTTACCCGAGATTCGATCGTCGGTATCTTCATACCTAGTTCAATCTCGTTACCGGCAAGTTTATTTACTCATTCCGTAGTGCATCATCTGCAACTAACTCATTACTCACATTGCTTGCAAGGCTTCATATGATGTGCATTACCGAGAGGGCCCAGAGATACCTCTCCGATACTCAGAGTGACAAATCTTAATCTCGATCTATGCCAACCCAACAAACACCTTAGGATATACCCATAGAGCATCTTTATAATCATCCAGTTATGTTGTGACATTTGATAACACACAAGGCATTCCTTCGGTGTCCGAGAGTTGCATAATCTCATAGTCGGAGGAATATATATTTGACACGAAGAAAGCAGTAACAATAAAACTGAACAATCATTATGCTAAGCTAACAGATGGGTCTTGTCCATCACATCATTCTACTAATGATGTGATCCCGTTATCAAATGACAACTCATATCCATGGCTTGGAAACTTAACCATCTTTTGATCAACGAGCTAGTCTAGTAGAGGCATACTAGGAACACGTTGTTTTGTATATGTACCCACACATGTATCAAGTTTCCGGTTAACACAATTCTAGCATGAATAATAAACATTTATCATGAATAAGGAAATATAAAATATCAACTTTATTATTGCCTCTAGGGCATATTTCCTTCAATTTTTCTCTTGGAGCTGCCACCTGGAATTAGCAAAATCCGAGAGTGAAGCACACCCATTAAGCATGCACCCTTCTTGTACTGTTGTATACAATCTATCCGTAATTCATTGAAGCCATTATATGAGATTAAAATTAGTCGTGACAAAGTGTATAGTTGGAACAAGGAACTATGAGGAGTATATTTACTTGTATGGGATATCAGGGACATCTTCGAAAAATGTTGCAACAAAAAGAGCTACAATGACTCTATACATCGGGCTACCGTAAGTCACTTCATTTAAATTACTATGGCATGTGATGCGTATGGCAGCATTATTATCTACGGTTCTCGGCAAGTACTCCTGCAGTGTAGACGAGTACACACAATTCACTTGATTTTTTTTCCTAAATTGTTTGGTTTAAATGCTTGTTTGTTAAGATCTAACTAAGTTGGCCAATGGGCCAACAATCATGCATGTTGTATTGTGGATCCAGGAGCTATATGTTGCACCAATGAATGATTTTGCACTTCATAGACTCCCTATCATTTTCATTTTTATGATCATTAGAAAATCGACAACTAGTTTATATGTGGCACGCAATGTTTAATTGATCATTTTATTAAAAGGGAGAGATTCCACATGGTTAAATATCGATAGGCCAATGGTGCACTTGAGGCATCCATGTTTTACTCGATGTGTAATCCAGGTGCGAAAGATTTTCCCATGCATACATGAGTTAATTGTCTTGCTTTTTCTGAGCCATAGTTGAACTGTTTGGTTTGGTTGTTTGTTTTCAGTCTCGAATTGAGTTGGACAATTAAGAAAGTGCTACTTGTTGCAGGGGGATTAGATTATTTGCCACACTATATTAGGGCTTTGATGATTTACCCCAGGTTGCCTCAATGGGGGGTGGCCCCATCCCTAGTCATTCTAGGCGGGGTTGATTACCAAATGGGGAAGTAAAGTGTGAGTTAAGATGTAAGTTTCCATGTGTTATAATGGAATTCTAGAACTCATGGACATCATAAAGAAATGCATGTACACTTGATAAGCCACAAGTATAGGGGATCACGACATTCTTCGAGGGTAGCGTTTCACTCAAATTTGTTGATTCGACACAAGGGGAGCCAAAGAATATTTATGAGCCTCAACAATTGAGTTGTCAATTCAACCACACCTGGAAGGCTAAATATCTGTAGCAAAATTATTTAGTAGCACATTAGTATGATAGTTTGATAGTAGTGGTAACAGTATCAATAGTATAGTGACAGTAACAGTTTTGTAGTGATTGTAATAGCAAGATCAACAGTAGTAACTTAACAAAGATCAATATGAGCAAAGCGTAGGCATTGGATTAGTGATGGATATTTGTGTTGGATGACATTCATCATATAACAGTCATATCCTAGAGCAATACACAATAGCTCCAATTCATCAATTCAATGTAGGCATTTATTCCGTATATAGTCATACATGCTTTTAATAAGAACTTTGCATGACATCTTTTGTCCTACCCTCCCGTGGCAGCGGGGTCCATAAGGAAATATAAGGAATATTAATGCCTCCTTTTAATAGAGAACCAAGACAAAGCATTAACACATATTGAATACATGAACTCCTCGAATTACAGTCATCCCCGGAGAGTATACCAACTATTATCACTCTGGGTTCTACGGATCAGAACAATAACAAGTGCATACAACTAGAAGATAGGATCAAGAACTCAAATATATTCATGAACACATAGAGGGTTCCAATATGAAATCATGGCACTCGGGCCCTAGTGACAAGCATTAAGCATAGAAAAGTCATAGCAACATCAATCTCAGAATATATTGGATACTACGGATCAAGCCCTAACAAATTGACTTGATTGCATGATCAATCTCATCCAACTCCATCACCCTCCAGCGAGCCTACAAAGGAATTACTCACTCCCGGCGGTGAGAATAATGGAATTGTTGATAGATAAGGGTTGGTGATGATGATGGCAATGAATCCCCCTCTCTAGAGCCCCAAACGGACTCCAGAACAGCCCTCCCGATGAATAACATGTGGTGGTGGCAGCTTCATATCGTAAAGCGTGATGACTTCTATTTTTCTCTCAGGGAAACAAAATATATAAGCTTGGAATTAGGTCACACAGCCGCCTGTGGGACCCACAAGGCATCATGGCATGCC
>NC_057801.1:123984538-124001924 GCF_018294505.1 Triticum aestivum | reverse complement strand
ACTGGTGGCCCCCCTCCAGTGGATCTTCGTTCTTGTATTTTTTAATATTCAATAAAACATCTCTGCAAAGTTTTGTCCAATTCCGTGAACTTATATTTCTGTACAAAAAAACAACACCATGGTAGTTCTCCTAAAACAACATCAGTCCGGGTTAGTTTCATTCAAATCATGCAAATTAGAGTCCAAAACAAGAGCAAAAGTGTTTGGAGAAGTAGATACTATGGAGACTTATCAACTCCCTCAATCTTAACTCATTGCTTGTCCTCAAGCAATTCAGTTGATAATCTGAAAGTGATAAAGAAAAAAAATATTATGAACTCTTTTGTTCTTGTATCCGTATATAAGGTTAAATAGTAACCAAGTTTCCAGCAAAGATCATGAACTAACCATGTGAATGATAACACTTAGAACTCACTTTTACTCATATCAATGACATAATCAACTAGCGAGCAATAATAACATGTTTTCAATGCCAACAATTTGTCAAAATAATCATGATATAATACGATAACATGGTATCTCTCTAGCCCTTTCTAAGACCACAACACATAAATGCAGAGCACCTCTCAAATTCAAGCAGTGACTAGACACTGTAATATAGGGTAGAAGAGATCCAGTCATGCTCATATCCAACATTAACTAGACTCAATGCATGTTAAACTAAGAATGACAACTACACTCTCCAAATTGGTGCTTAATAAGAAGGTGATGACTCAACAATAGAAGTAAATAACATGAAAGTAAATAGAAAGGCCCTTCACAGAGGGAAGCAGAGATTTGCAGCGGTGCCGGAGCTCAAAGCTTAAATCAGAGATGAATACTGAGAAGTTTGCTTTTCCTGTTAACGTCACGGCAAAAAATTTCAATATTTTCCATGCTAAACACATTATCGGCGGTTCCCATGCGGAAATGAAAAGTTTACTCCCCCCTCAACCATACAAACACAAGCCATGGCTAGCCGATTCCTCGGGTGCCCTCCAAACAATCAACTTTCTGGGGGAGTTTGTTTTATTATATTTTTCTTTATTTTTGTTTACAGGATTGAGCATCCCAATAACCAGCCTTTCTCGTGCAATGATATAAACACCCATTATGAGAATAACCCGCTTAGCATGGAAGATATTGACCATCACGTCGCTCCATGAGCAATACGGGCACACAAATAAGATGATTATTTGAATGATTAGAGATGGTGCTACTTCTTGAGCTTGTGTTGTTTTTTACCTTGAAGAGGAAAGGGTTATGCAACAAAGTAGAGATAAGTATTTCTCTGAGTCTGAGAACCAAGGTATCAATCTAGTAGGAGGAACACACAAGTTTCCAATAGTTGCACCTACACAAACAAACAAATACTTGCACCCAACGCGATAAAAGGGGTCGTCAATCCCTTCACGGTTAATTGCAAGGATGAGATCATATAGAGATGGGTATAAAAGATAAAAGTGCAAAATAAAGTAAAGGTAAATAAATTGCAGCAAGGTATTTTTGTGTTTTTGATTTTATAGATCTGAAAATAATATGAATAGACCCGGGGCCATAGTTTTCACTAGAGGCTTCTCTCTTGAAAGAACGCATACGACGGGTAAACAAATTACTGTTGAGCAATTGATAGAAAAGTGCAATGTTATGATGATATCTAAGGCAATGATCATGAATATAGGCATCACGTCCATGATAAGTAGACCGACTCCTGCTTGCATCTACTACTATTACTCCACACATCGACTGCTATTCAGCATGCATCTAGTGTATTAAGTTAACAAGAATGGAGTAACGCCTTAAGCAAGATGACATGATGTAGAGGTATAGATCCAATCGATATGAAATAAACCCCACCTTTTTATCTTTAGTGGAAGCAATACAAATACGTGTCATGTCCCCTTCTATCACTGGGATTGTGCACCGCAAGATTGAACCCATTACAAAGCACCTCTCCCATTGCAAGAAAAACCAATCTAGTTGGCCAGACCAAATCAATAGATCGGAGAGCAATACATAGCTATCTTAATCATGCATAAAAGAGTTCAGAGAGGACTCAAATAATATTCATAGATAATCTAATAATAAATCCACAATTCATCGGATCTCAACAAACGCACCGCAAAAGAAGATTACATCAAATAGATCTCCAAGAACATCAAGGAGAACATTGTATTGAAGATCAAAGAGAGAGAAGACGCCACCTAGATACTAGCTATGGACCTGTAGGTCTGTGGTAAACTACTCACACATGATTGGAAGGGCAGCAAGGTTGGTGTAGGGGCCCTCCATGATCGAGTCCCCCTTCGGCAAAGTGCCAGAAAAGTCCCCAAGATGGTACTCATTGGAACAGAAACTTGTGGTTGCGGAAAAGTATTTTTGGTCTAAGGGGAATATTTGGGTATTTATAGAGCTGAGATTAGGGTTAGAAGAGCCATGCGGTGCCCATAAGCTCATAGGGTAGCCCCTAGGTCTCTTCTTGTCCAAGAAAAATCGTCAAAAAGTTTCATTCTGTCTGTTATTGATTTTTTGTAAAAGACAAAAACAAGGAAAAAAGAGCATGTTAATAGGTTAGTCTCAAAAATGATATAAAATAGTATATTAATGCATATAAAACATCCAAGATGGATAGTATAATAGCATGAAACAATAAAAAATTATAGATACGTTGGAGACGTATTAGATGGCGCATGCAAATTTACTTGGAACGATGATGTCTACTACACAACTTGTTCTTGTAAACTCGTGTTGGGCCTCCAAGCGCAGAGTTTTGTAGGATAGTAGAAATTTTCCCTCAAGTGGATGACCTAAGGTTTATCAATCGGTGGGAGGCGTAGGATGAAGATGGCCTCTCTCAAACAACCCGACAACCAAATAACAAAGAGTCTCTTGTGTCCACAACACACCCAATACAATGGAAAATTGTATAGGTGTGCTAGTTCGGCGAAGAGATGGTGATAAAAGTGTAATATGGATGGTAGAAATATATTTTTATAATATGAATAAATAAAAACAGCAAGGTAGCAAACGATAAAAGTGAGCACAAACGGTATTGCAATGCTTGAAAATGAGGCCTAGGGTTCATACTTTCACTAGTGCAATCTCTCAACAATGCTAATATAATTGGATCACATAACAATCCCTCAACGTGCGATGAAGAATCACTCCAATGTTCCTATCTAGCAGAGAAAATAAGAAGAAATTGTTTGTAGGGTATGAAACCACCTCAAAGTTATTCTTCCCGATCAATCTTTCCAAGAGTTCATACTAAAATAACACCAAGTTATCCTTTTCGATCAATCTATCCAAGAGCTCATACTAAAATAACACCATATGATACAGATCAACCAAATCTAATGTCACCTAGATACTCCAATGTCACCACAAGTATCCTGAGTTGATTAAACGTTATGCATCAAACAATTTCAGATTCATAATACTCAATCCAACACAAAGAACCTCAAAGAGTGCCCCAAGATTTCTACCATAGAAACAAAGACGAGAACATGCATAGACCCCTATGCATAGATTACCCCAATGTCACCTCTGGAATCCACGAGTTGAGTGCCAAAACACATATCAAATGATACCACTTTGTCACCACGAGTATTCGTAGCAAGACAAACATCAAGTGCTCTAAAATCCATAAAAGTATTCAATCTGATAATAACAAAATCTCAAAGGGAAAACTCAATTCATCACAACAATATAGAGAGGGAGAAACACCATATGATCCAACTATATTAACAAAGCTAACGATACATCAAGATCGTGCCAAATCAAGAATACGAGAGAGGGAGATTAAACACATAGCTACTGGTACAAACCCTAAGCCCCGAGGGTGGACTACTCCCTCCTCATCGTGGTACACATAGCACTCATGGAAGTCGTGGCAAAAAAAAATCTATTTTGGAGTGTTGATTGTTTATTTTGCCACAACATCCACGAATGCCATTCCCTGATGAAACTTCGCAAGCACTTACACCATTTGTCATTCTTTGCCACCAAATTTGTTTTTGAATTTTTAGAATTTTTTAGATTTTACTATTCATGGTCGTATCATAAGAGCTAAAACTCGGATGTGCACTTTCCAACACTTTATTAAACTTTAAATAACAAAGAGCAACCTATAGGTATAGTAGGTTGTGCCTAATAAATTCATCGATCACATGCCCCTCAAAAAGAATCCGCTAATAAGGTTGATCAAGTCTTATTAACAAACTACTTCCGATTAACATGAAACTGAAGAACTTTCTATAACACTAAGTTACCTGATACGTCTCCAACGTATCTATAATTTTTGATTGTTCCATGCTATTATATTACCCCTTTTGGATGTTTATGGGCTTTATGTTACACATTTATATCATTTTTGGGACTAACCTACTAACCGGAGGCCCAGCCCGTATTGCTGTTTTTTTGCCTATTTCAGTATTTCAAAGAAAAGGAATATCGAACGGAGTCCAAACGGAATGAAACCTTTGGGAGCGTGATTTTTGGAACAAACGTGATCCAAAGGACTTGGAGTGCAAGCCAAGAAGCAGCCGAGGCAGCCACGAGGGTGGAGGGCGCGCCCACCCCTACAGGGCGTGCCCCCTATCTCATGGGTCGCTCGGGTGGCCACCGACCTACTTCTTCCTCCTATATATATCCACGTACCCCGAAAACATCCAGGTAACCAACGAAAACCAATTTTCAGCACCGTAACCTTCTGTATCTGCGAGATCCCATTTTGGAGCCTTCCCCGGCGCTCCGTCGGAGGGGGAATCGACCATGGAGGGCTTCTACATCAACACCATAGCCTCTCCGATGAGTTGAGAGTAGTTTACCACAGACCTTTGGGTCCATAGTTATTAGCTAGATGCCTTCTTCTCTCTTTTTGGATCTCAATACCATGTTCTCCCCCTCTCTTGTGGAGATCTATTTGATGTAACTCTTTTTGCGGTGTGTTTGTCGAGATCCGATGAATTGTGGGTTTATGATGAAGTTTATCTATGAGAAATATTTGAATCTCCTCTGAATTCTTTTATGTATGATTGAGTTATATTTGCAAGTCTCTTCGAATTATCAGTTTGGTTTGGCCTACTAGATTGATCTTTCTTGCAATGGGAGAAGTGCTTAGCTTTGGGTTCAATCTTGCGGTACCCTTACCCAGTGACAATAAGGGTTGCAGGGCACGTATTGCATTGTTGCCATCGAGGATAAAAAGGTGGGGTTTATATCATATTGCATGAATTTATCCCTCTACATCATGTCATCTTTCTTAATGCGTTACTCTGTTCTTATGAACTTAATACTCTAGATGCATGCTGGATAGCGGTCGATGTGTGGAGTAATAGTAGTAGATGCATGCAGGAGTCGGTCTACTTGTCATGGACGTGATGCCTATATACATGATCATGCCTAGATAATCTCATAATTATTCGCTTTTCTATCAATTGCTCGACAGTAATTTGTTCACCCACCGTAATACTTATGCTATCTTGAGAGAAGCCACTAGTGAAACCTATGCCCCCCGGGTCTATATTTTATCATATAAGCTTTCAATCTACTTTTATTTGCATCTTTACTTTTCCAATCTATATTATAAAATACCAAAAATATATTTATCTTATCATACTATCTCTATCAGATCTCACTTTCGCAAGTGGCCGTGAAGGGATTGATAACCCCTTTATTGCATTGGTTGCGAGTTCTTTGTTTGTTTGTGTAGGTGCGTAGGGGATTTTTGAGGAGCCTCCTACTGGATTGATACCTTGGTTCTCAAAAACTGAGGGAAATACTTACGCTACTATTGGTGCATCACCCTTTCCTCTTCAAGGAAAACCAACGCAAGCTCAAGACGTAGCATTACCTCAACGGGGATATGCATTTCCCCAAAAATAAGAGCTTGATATTTCTTTTTGGGATTCGGAAGAGGAAATTCAAAACCTCCAATAGTGATTGTCATAATTCTTTTAATACAGTTAATACTATTCACTGAACTCTGTTTCTTCAAAAAATATACCATATGCTTGATACGTCTCAAACGTATATATAATTTTTGATTGTTCCATGCTATTATATTATCTATTTTGGATGTTTTATATGCATTAATATGCTATTTTAATATTTTTGAGACTAACCTATAACCTAGAGCCCAGTGGCAGTTTCTATTTTCCCCTTGTTTTTGAGCTTCGCAGAAAAGGAATACCAAACGGAATAAAACCTTCGCGATGATTTTTTTGGACCAGAAGACACACAGGAGACTTGGAGATCAAGTCAGAAGAGCCACGAGGCGGCCACAACTCCCCCTGCCTTGTGGGCCCCACGTGACTCCACAGACCTACTTCTTCGTCCTATATATTCACATATATCCACAAACAACTAGAAGCATCCAAGAAAACAATTCTACACCACCACAACCTTCTGTACCCATGAGATCCCATCTAGGGGCCTTTTCCAGCATCCTGCCGGAGGGGGATTCGATCAGGGAGGGCTTCTACATCAACTCTATTGCCCTTTCGATGAAGCATGAGTAGTTTACCTCAGACCTACAGGTCCATAGCTAGTAGCTAGATGGCTTATTCTCTCTTTGATTCTCAATACCATGTTCTCCTCGATGTTCTTGGAGATCTATCCAATATAATCTCCTTTGTCGAGATCAGATGAATTGTGGATTTATGATCAGCTTATCTATGAATATTATTTGAATCTTCTCTGAATTCTTATATGCATGGTTTGATATCTTTGTAGATTCAATCTTGCGGTGTCCTTTCCCAGTGACATTAGGGGTAGCAAGGCATGTATTGTATTGTTGCCATCGAGGATAAAACTATGGGGTTTACATCATATTTCTTGAGTTTATTCCTCTACATCATGTCATCTTACTTAAAGTGTTACTCTATTCTTCATGAACTTAATACTCTAGATGCAGGCAGGAGTCGGTCGATGTGTGGAGTAATAGTAGTAGATGCAGGCAGGAGTCGGTCTACTTGACATGGACGTGATGCCTATATTTCATAATCATTGCCTTGGATATCGTCATAACTTTGCGCTTTTCTATCAACTGCTCGGCAGTAATTTGTTCACCCACCGTATTATTTGCCTTCATGAGAGAAGCCTCTTGTGAAACCTATGGCCCCCGGGTCTATTTTCCATCATATAAGTTTCCGATCTACTATTTCACAATCTTTTACTTTCTGATCTATAAACAAAAAATACCAAAAATATTTACTTTATCTTTTGTTTAGTTTCATCTATCTCTATTGTATCTCACTTTTGCAAGTGACCGTGAAGGGATTGACAACCCCTTTATCACGTCTGGTGCAAGTTGTTTGATTGTTTGTGCAGGTATTGGTGATTTGTGCATTATCTCCTATTGGATTGATACATTGGTTCTCTAACTAAGGGAAATACTTATCTCTACTTTGCCGCATCACCCTTTCCTCTTCAAGGGAAAAACCAATGCAAGCTCAAGAAGTAGCAGGAATAATTTCTGATGCCGTTGCCGGGGAGATCTACGCCAAATGAAGACATACCAAGTACCCATCATAAAACTCTCATCTCTTGCATTACATTATTTACCATTTGCCTCTTGTTTTCCTCTCCCCCACTTCTAAAACAATTTTTGAAAAGATTTGCCTTTTTCTTCGCCTTCTTTCCGTATGTATTTTTGCTTGTCTGGTATCCTTGCTTGTGTTTCCATGTGCCTTCTTTTTGCTTGCCTCTTTGCTTGCTAAAAATCTTTTGATATGGATCCACTTAAAGTTTTCTAAATGGATCATCTTCGATGCATATGTGCTCATGCTGAAACCCCAACTAGCTTTGTTAAGGGAAACTATTTGGATGAGCATGCTCATTTTGTGCGTCACCGTTTGTTGGGAGACAAACCAATATTTTTCCTTGCTGTTTTGCAATAAATAATTCATCTAGCCTCTGGTTAGATGTGTTTTAGATTTTAATTAGTGTTTGCGCCAAGTAAGACCTTTGGGATGGCTTACGGTGATAGTTGATTTGATCTTGCTGAAAAACAGAAACTTTTGCGCCCAGAAAAATAATTTTCATAATTCACTGAAGCGTGCTTTTAATCTGATTTTTTTACAAAAGATTGATATACAAATTGCCAAGGTTGTCCTTATTTTTCATAATTTTTGGAGTTACAGAAGTATTCGAAGTACTCTGATTGCTATAGACTGTTCTGTTTTTAACAGATTCTGTTCTCTTTGTGTTGTTTGCTTATTTTGATGAATCTATGGGTAGTATCGTGGGGTATGAACCATGGAGAATTTGGAATACAATAGATATTACACCAATATAAATAAAGAAGCAGTTCACAATAGTACCATAAAGTGGTGATTTGCTTTCTTATACTAACGGATCTCATAAGATTTCCTGTTGAGTTTTGTGTTGTGAAGTTTTCAAGTTTTGGGTAAGGATTTGATGGACTATGAAATAAGGAGTGGAAGAGCCTAAGCTTGGGGATGCCCAAGACACCCCAAGGTAATATTCAAGGATAACCAAGAGCCTAAGCTTGGGGATGCCCCGGAAGGCATCCCCTCTTTCATCTTCGTCTATCGATAACTTTACTTGAGGCTATATTTTTATTCACCACATGATATGTGTTTTGCTTGGAGCGTCTTGTATTATCTGAGTCTTTGCTTTTTAGTTTGCCACAATCAACCTTGCTGTACACACCTTTCGAGAGGGACATGCATGAGTCGTGATTTATTAGAATACTCTATGTACTTCACTTATATGTTTTGAGTTAGACAATATAGCTCTAGTGCTTCACTTATATCTTTTTAGAGCACGACGCTGGTTTTATTTTATAGAATTGTTGAACTCTCATGCTTCACTTATATTGTTTTGAGATTCTTTTTAAACAGCATGGTAATTTGCTTTGGTTATAAATTTAGTCCTAATATGATAGGCATCCAAGAGGGATATAATAAAAACTTTCATATAAAGTGTATTGAATACTATGAAAAGTTTGATTCCTTATGATTGTTTTGAGATATAAGTATGGTGATATTAGAGTCATGCTAGTGAGTAATTGTGAATTGGAGAAATACTTGTATTGAGGTTTGCGATTCCCGTATCATGCACGTATGGGAACCGTTATGTAACAAAGTTGGAGCATGAGGTATTTATTGATTCTCTTCCTTATGAGTGGCGGTCGGGGACAAGCGATGGTCTTTTCCTACCAATCTATCCCCTAGGAGCATGCGCGTAGTACTTTGTTTCGATGACTAATAGATTTTTGCAATAAGTATGTGAGTTCTTTATGACTAATGTTGAGTCCATGGATTATGCGCACTCTCACCCTTCCACCATTGCTAGCCTCTCTAGTACCGCGCAACTTTCGCCGGTACCATACACCCACCATATACCTTCCTCAAAATAGCCACCATACCTACAAGATATATTGCCATGCAACTTTCCACCGTTCCGTTTATTATGACACACTTCATCATTGTCATATTGCTTTGCATGATCATGTAGTTGACATCGTATTTGTGGTAAAGCCACTATTCATAATTCTTTCATACATGTCACTCTTGAGTCATTGCACATCCCGGTGCATAGCCGGAGGCATTCATATAGAGTCATATTTTATTCTAAGTATCAAGTTGTAATTCTTGAGTTGGAAGTAAATAGAAGTGTGATGATCATCATTACTAGAGCATTGTCCCATGTGAGGAAATAAAAAAAAGAAAGAGTGGCCAAAGAAGCCAAACAAAAAAAGAGAAAAATAGAGAAGGGGAAATGTTACTATCCTTTTTCCACATTTGTGCTTCAAAGTAGAACCATGATCTTCATGATAGAGAGTCTCCTATTTTGTCACTTTAGTATACTAGTGGGAATTTTTCATTATAGAGCTTGTTTTGTATATTCCAACGATGGGCTTCCTCAAATCGCCCTAGGTCTTAATGAGCAAGCAAGTTGGATGCACACCCACTCAGTTTTTCTTTTTGGGCTTTCATAAACTTATAGTTCTAGTGCATCCGTTGCATGGCAATCCCTACTCACTCACATTGATATCTATTGATGGGCATCTCCGTAGCCCGTTGATACGCCTAGTTGATGTGAGACTATCTCCCTCTTTTTTTCTTATCCACAACCACCATATTCTATTCCACCTATAGTGCTATGTCCATGGCTCACACTCATGTATTGCATGAAAGTTGAAAAAGTTTGAGAACACCAAAAGTATGAAACAATTGCTTAGCTTGTCATCAGGGTTGTGCATGAGTTGAATTTTTTGTGTGATGAAGATGGAGCATAGCCAGACTATATGATTTTGTAGGGATAGCTTTCTTTGGCCATGTTATTTCGAGAAGACATAATTGCCTTGTTAGTATGCTTGAAGTATTATTGTTTTTATGTCAATATTAAACTTTTGTTTTGAATATTATGGATCTGAACATTCATGCCACAATAAAGGAAAATTACATGGATAGATATGTTAGGTAGCATTCCACATCAAAAATTCTGTTTTTACCATTTACCTACTTGAGGACGAGTAGGAATTAAGCTTGGGGATGCTTGATACGTCTCCAACATATATATAATTTTTGATTGTTCCATGCTATTATATTATCTATTTTGGATGTTTTATATGCATTAATCTGCTATTTTATATTATTTTTGGGACTAACCTAAACCTAGAGCCAGTGCCAGTTTATGTTTGTCCTTGTTTTTGAGCTTCGCAGAAAAGGAATACCAACCGGAGTCCAAACGGAATAAATCCTTCACAATGATTTTTCTTGGACCAGAAGACACCCAGGAGACTTGGAGATCAAGTCGGAAGAGCCACGAGGCGGCCACAAGGGGGGAGGGCACGCCCCATGCCTTGTGGGCCCCACGTGACTCCACTGACCTACTTCTTTGTCCTATATATTCACATATATCCCCAAACCACCAGAAGCATCCACGAAAACACTTTTACACTGCCGCAACCTTCTGTACCTGTAAGATCCCATCTAGGGGCCTTTTCTGGCATCTTGCCGGAGGGGTATTCGATCATGGAGGGCTTCTACATCAACTCTATTGCCCTTCCGATGAAGCGTGAGTAGTTTACCTCAAACCTACGGTCCATAGCTAGTAGCTAGATGGCTTTTTCTCTCTCTTTGATTCTCAATACCATGTTCTCCTCTATGTTCTTGGAGATCTATCAGATGTAATCTTATTTTGCGGCGTGTTTGTCGAGATCCGATGAATTCTGGATTTATGATCAGCTTAAGTATGAATATTATTTGAATCTTCTCTAAATTCTTATATGCATGATTTTATATCTTTGTAATTCTCTTCGAACTATCGGTAAGTTTGGCCAACTAGATTGGTTTTTCTTGTAATGGGAGAAGTGCTTAGCTTTGGGTTAAATCTTGTGGTGTCCTTTCCCAGTGACAGTAGGGCGGCAAGGCATGTATTGTATTGTTGCCATCAAGGATAAAAAGATGGGGTTTACATCATATTGCCTGAGTTTATTCCTCTACATCATGTCGTCTTACTTAAAGCGTTACTCTGTTCTTCATGAACCTAATACTCTAGATGCAGGCAGGTGTCGGTCAATGTGTGGAGTAAAAGTAGTAGATGCAGTCAGGAGTCGGTCTACTGGACACATACGTGATGCCTATATTTCATAATCATCGCCTTGGATGTCGTCATAACTTTGCGCTTTTCTATCAATTTCTCGACAGTAATTTGTTCACCCACCGTATTTTTTGCCTTCATGAGAGAATCCTCTAGTGAAACATGTGTCCCCCGGGTCTATTTTCCATCATATAAGTTTCCGATCTACTATTTTGCAATCTTTTACTTTTCGATCTATAAACCAAAAATACCAAAAATATTTACTTTATCTTTTGTTTAGTTTCATCTATCTCTATTAGATCTCACTTTTGCAAGTGACCATGAAGGGATTAACAACCCCTTTATCGCGTTGGGTGCAAGTTGTTTGATTGTTTGTGCAGGTATTGGTGATTTGTGCATTGTCTCCTACTAGATTGATACCTTGGTTCTTTAACTAAGGGAAATACTTATCTCTACTTTGCTGCATTACCCTTTCCCCGTCAAGGGAAAAACCAATGCAAGCTCAAGAAGTAGCAATGCTCATTACCATTGACATGAAAAGGAACCTTGATTTTGTTGTAATCAATAATAGTCCCTGCAGTATTTAAAAAGGGCCTACCAAGTATAATCGACATGTTGTCGTCCTCAGGCATATCCAGAATAGCAAAGTCTGTGAAGATATTAACATTAGCAACAACAACGAGAACATCCTCACAAATAACGACATGTATAGCAGTTGATGTATCAATCATTTGCAAAGATATTTCAATAGGTGTCAGCTGATGACCCACAAGTATAGGGGATCAATCGTAGCCCTTTCAATAAGTAAGAGTGTCGAACCCAATGAGGAGCAGAAGGAAATGACAAGTGGTTTTAGCAAGGTATTTTCTTCAAGCAATTAAATAGTTGGTAACAGGTAGTTTGATTGCAAGATAATTTGTGACGGACAAGTAACGACAACGGTAAATAAAGTGCACCAAGGTAGCCCAATCCTTTTGTGGCAAAGGACATGCCAAAACGGTATCTTATGATAAGCAAAGCGTTCTTGAGGGTACACGGGAATTTCACCATGTCACTTTCATCATATTGGTTTGATTCGTGTTCGCTACTTGATAATTTGATATGTGAGTGGACCGGTGCTTAGGTGATGTTCTTACTTGAACAAACCTCCTACTTATGATTAAACCCCTTGCAAGCATCCGCAACTACGAGAAAAGTATTAAGATAAAATCTAACCATAGCATTAAACTTTTGGATCCAAATCAGCCCATTACGAAGCAGTGCATAAACTAGGGTTTAATCTTCTATCACTCTTGCAACCCATAATCTAATAACTACTCCATAATGCATTCCATTAGGCCTAAATATGGTGAATTTCCATGTAGTTGACGTTCACATGACACCACTAAGGGAATCATAACATACATATCATCAAAATATTGAACACATATCAAGTTCACATGATTACTTGCAACATGACTTCTCCCGTGACCTAAGGAACAAAATTAACTACTCACAACTGATAATCATGCTTAATATCAGAGGGGTATTAATTAGCATAATGGATCTGAACATATAATCTTTCACCAAATAAACCGTAATCAACTACAAGATGTAATCAACACTACTAGTCACCCACAGGTACCAATCTAAGGTTCTGGTACAGAGATTGAACACAAGAGATGAACTCGGGTTTGAGAGGAGATGTTGTTGTTGAAGATGTTGATGGAGATTGCCCTCCCAAAGATGAGAGGGTTGTTGGTGACGACGGTGGCTTCTATTTCCCCCTCCAAGAGGGAAGTTCCCCTGGCAGAATCGCTTCATCGAAGGGCAAAAGTGCTCCTGCCCAAGTTCCGCCTCGAGATGGAAACACTTCGTCCCGAAAGTCCTCCCCTAATTTTTTCTAGGTCAAAATGACCTATATACCAGAAGATGGGCACTAGAGGTGGGCTGGGCTGAGCACAACCCACCAGGGCGCGCCCTGGTGTTGTGTGCTCACCAGGTGCCCCCCTTTGGTAGTTTTTTTGCTCTATTTTGTTATATATATTCCAAAATAATTCTCCGTAAATTTTGAGCTCATTTGGAGATGTGCAAAATAGGTAACTCTGACGTAGTTTTTTCAGGTCCAGAATTCCAGCTGCTGGCATTCTCCCTCTTTGTGTGAACATTGCATATTATGAGAGAAAAGGCATTAGAATTACTCCATAAAAAATTATTATGCATAAAAACATTATAAATAATAGTAGGAAATCATGATGCAAAATGGACGTATCATGAGCTTGCTCAAATCAAGTCTTCTATATAAAGAGAAAGGCATAACACTAACACCGGCTCCTAAATCACACAACATAGTTTTAACATAATTACTTTTGATAGAGCATGGTATAGTAGGTATTACTAGATCTCCTAATTTCTGAGGTACTTTTCCATTAAAAGAATAATTAGCAAGCATGGTGGAGATTTCAACTTCGGGTATTTTTTCTTTATTGGGACAATATCTTTCATGTATTTAGAATATGGAGGCATTTTCATAATATCAGTCAAAGGTGTTCGCAAATACAAGGGTCTAAGCATTTCAACAAAATGATTAAAAGCCTCCTCATTCTATATTTCACAGCCTTACTAGGAAATGGCATGGGTTTTTCAACCCATTCTTCTCTTTCTCCACCATGTTTCCTAGCAATGAAATCATTTTTATCACATCTTTTATTTTTAGGAGGTGGATTATCAAGATCAACTACATGTTATGTTTCTATATAATTATCAGATTCTTTATTATTTTCTGGTGGAGCATCATTAGGATCATCATTAGCATCATCGTTATCATTATCACTAGGTGTATGCTCATTACCAGATTATGTCTTAGCATCAGAAATAGAAACATTATTAGGATTCTCAGAAGGTTTCTCTATAACAGGTTCACTAGAAGCATGCAAAGTTCTATCATTTTTCTTTTTCTTTTTCTTCTTAGATGAACTAGGTGCATTAATATTAATTCTTTGAGAATCTTGCTCAATTATTTTAGGATGACCTTCCGGATATAGATTTCCTAAGTCATTTTACCACCTCTACTCACTACTCTAACAGAACGATCATTCATTTTATTTTTCATCTCATTAAGCAAATCATTTTGTGACTTAGAGACTTGTTCCAACTGAGTGTGAACCATGGATGCATGTTTAAATAAGCCATTAACATTATTATAAATTCTAAACATCAAATCACTCAAGCATTCAATCATGATAGCATTACATTTCAGTTGATTGCTTACATATCTATTAAAGTTTTCTTGCTTCACAACAAAGTTATCAAATTCATCCAAGCATTGACTAGGAGATTTATTATATGGAATATCACCTTCATCAAATCTAGAAAGAGAATTTATCTCCACTACATGTGTTGAGGATATTGAGTCCATGTATTTCTTCAATAGATTGTAAATTCTTAACATCTTCAGATTTAATACCCTTTTCGTTCATACATTTTTTGCCTCTTGCATATCTTCTAGAGTGAGAAATAGAATACATATCTTCTTTGGAGTTGGTTTAGGTTGTCGTTCAGGAAGGGTCCAATCATTGACATTCCTCAATATATTATTTAATAGTTCTTGTGCATGTTCAATAGTTCATTCCCTAAAAACACAACTATCCAGGTAGTCCCTAGAAGTATTTGTTAGTCCATGATAAAAGATATCAAGTATTTCATTTTTCTTAAGAGAATGATCAGGCAAAGCCTTAAGTAATTGGAGAAGCCTCCCCCCAAGCTTGAGGGAGATTCTCTTCTCAAATTGCACAAGGTTATATATTTCCTGTAAGGCGGCTTGTTTCTTATGAGCAGGAAAATATTTTCTGAGAAGTAATATAACATATCCTGGGGACTACGCACACAACCAGGAGAAAGAGTACTAAATCATTCTTTAGCATCACCCTTTAATGAGAAAGGAAACAAATTAAGGATATAGAAGTAGCACATTTTTTCCTCACGATCAAACATGGTGGCAATGTCATTCAGTTTAGTAAGGTGTGCCACATCAGTTTTGGATTTATAACCATGAAAAGGATCAGATTCTACCAAAGTAATAAGTTCATAATCAACAGAGGATTCATAATCCTTATCGGTAACAAAGATAGGAGAAGTAACAAACCTAGGATCATATTTCATTCTCTCTAGCATAGCCTTTTCTTTCAGCTTACTCAGTAATTTCTTCAGATCATATCTATCATTATAAGCAAGAATTTCTCTAGCAATATCCTCTTCCATAACATAACCCTTGGATATCTTAGGAATTTCAAATCTAGTAGGGGAGCTAGGCATAATAGGTGAATCATAATTTTCATCAGTTTCATTAGTCTCAAGTTCTTTAGCTTTAGCAATTTGTTCATCAAGTAATTCACCTAGTGGCATAATTTCATCAAGCAAAGTAGTATCACTATCACAAGTTTCATTTATAATAGAAGTAGTATCATCAATTACTTGTGACATTGCAAGCCTACTTAAAATAGAAGGTATATCAAGTGCGGAGCTAGATGGCAATTCCGTACCTCCCCACGTCTTAGTGGGTACGATCTTAGTCTTAGCGTCTTTCAGATTCTTCATAGTGATCAACAGATATTACCCCAAGTGAACTTAGTAAATAGAGCTATGCTCCTTGGCAACAGAGCCAGAAAAAGGTCTAGATAACCCACAAGTATAGGGGATCACGACAGTCTTTGAGGGTAGTATTTCACCCAAATTTATTGCTTCGATACAATGGGAGCCAAAGAATATTTATGAGCCTTAGCATTTGAGTTGTCAATTCAACCACACTTGGAAAGCTAAATATCTGTAGCAAAATATTTAGTAGCACAGTAGTATGATATTTGATGCATCTCCAATGTATCTATAATTTTTAATTGTTCCATGCTATTATACTATCGTTCTTGGATGTTTTACAATCATTTTATAGCAACTTTATATCATTTTTTGGGACTAACCTATTGACATAGTGCTTAGTGCCAATTGCTGTTTTTTTATTGTTTTTACTTTGCAAAAAATCAATACCAAACGGAGTCCAAACGCAGTGAAACATTTTGGTGATTTTTACCGGATCAGAAGACACACGATGGGCCAAGAAAGTACCTGAAGGGGGCTCCGAGGGGAGCACAACCCACCAGGGTGCGCCTGGGGGCCCAGGCATGCCCAGGTGGGTTGTGCCCACCTCGGCCATCTCCCACACCACCTCTTTCCTCTATAAATACCCCAATATTCCAGAAACCCTAGGGAAGGCGACAAAAATCAATTCCATCCGCTGTAAGTTCCAGAAACCACAGATCCAATCTAGATATCGTCACAGAGGGGTTCATCATCCTCATTACACTACAAAAAAAAGACACATCCATGACATTTTGGGCCGAACTAATTTTTTTCCTGTCATACTTATGACACTTCTATGACGATAATTGTGACAAAACCCAGTATCATCATAGATGTGGTGGCCTCCTACTTCTATGACAAAAAATTATGACAGAAAATGGGCTTTTCGTCCTAGGCGGGCCGGAGACGCAGCTGCATGACATTCTTTGGGCCGTCCATGACGGAAAAAACCATGGTAGAAGCAAGGGCGAGGAAAATTTTAGGGTGTTCCCGGTTACGGTGGGTGGTCGGGGGCCGAGCGATGCGTGTTTCTCTCATACACGTACGCGCGTGTGTGTGAGGCATTGGCTCTAACTGAACCCGAGCGAGGCGTTGGGCTCTAACTGAACCCGAGCGATTGCACTGCAGGCTACGCGTTACTGAACACGAGTGATCGATCGATGGTTGTTAACTGAACCCGATCGAGCGATTCCTTCGCTACTGCTGCTAACTGAAGCCAATC
>NC_057801.1:123937898-123984293 GCF_018294505.1 Triticum aestivum | reverse complement strand
CCCGATCGATCGAGCCGATTGCGCTGGATGAACATGACCCCGTGGAGGGCTGGATGAACAGGACGACCCCATGGAGGGCTGGATGAACAGTAGACGATGGAGGGGTGCCCGTGGAGGGGTGGTTGAATAGTAGCCGGTGGAGTAGCATGCGGTGGAGGCTAGATGAACAGGAGCCCGTGGAGGCTGGAGGAGGTCGACGGTGGAGATGAACAGTATCTTGTGGAGTCCCGTTTTGCGGTACGCCACACCCCTCCCGATGAACAGGACCCCCGTTTCGACCATAGCGCTCCAACACAAGTCCGTTTCGTCCATTTTGCGGTACGCCACACCCCTCCCGATCAACAGGACCCCCGTTTCGACTATAGGAGGTCCGTTTCCTCCGTTTTGCGGTACGCCAGACCCCTCCTGATGAACAGGATCCCGTTTCGAACGTGGCCGGTCGAACACAAGGCCGTTTCCTCGGTTCTGCGATACGACATGCCTCGTTTCCATCGCCTGCTCCGTCCAAGCCCTCCCGATGAACACGATGACGCATTCCGTTCCGACCCAGCCGGTTGGCTCCCCATGAACACGACGACGATGCTGTTTCTCCGTTCCAACCCAGCCATGTACACGAGCCCTGGCCGTACGTATGCGTGAGTAGGCATTCGAGACCCCGCTCGTATGTACACATACGTGGCCATATTTTCTTTCTTGCACACTGGCCGCTGTACGTACATGTACATGCTATGTGCACGCCTCTACTACGACACGTACGCGCCTCTACTACGACACGTGCGCGCCTCTACTATAACACATGCACACGTCTACATCCACCAGTATGTACGTACACGTTCGTGACCAGAATGACAACGCTACATACGCTTCGACCAGGTGGGTCCCGACTATCAGGCACTTCCTTGCATGCGAAGATGTAGCTGGTGGGTCCCAGTAGTCAGGGAGGCGAATCGTTTTTTTCCAGGACGCACTTCCTTGCATGCGAAGATGTAGCTGGTGGGTCCCAGCAGTCAGGGGGGCAGATCATTTTTTTTTGCCCAGACGCACTTCCTTGCATGTGAAGGTGTAGCTAGTGGGTCCCAGCAGTTAGGGGGAAACGTTTTTTTTCACGAAATACGATGGCCTGTCCGGTGGGTCCCTGCTGTCAGGTGGAGGAATACTTATTTTGCGTGTAATAAGGAGGCACTTCCTTGCGGCTGCCGTGGACCCCGCTGTCAGCCTCTCCACATACAATACTCTTCCGATGGAAGTTGGTCGTTGACCACATTGACCATGCCGCACCGAGAGCACCACGACGGTGGACGACGGCGAGGCCTAGGAAGGGGACGACGCGGAGCCGGAGAAGACGCGACAGTGGATGCCCACACGTAGATGAGTATGAGGGTTCACTCGTTCGGCTGCGGTGTGAGGCTGCCGTCGTCGCAGAATAACAGGGGGTGTGGGTGAGTGGAGGGATGGCCTGGCCAGCGGCGGGAGTAGTAGGGGGCAGTGAGGCCTCTGCGGCATCACAACCGTCCACGGGAGGCAGGAGCAGGCGGTACAACCGGCGCTGCTTTGGGCGGCTCAAGCAAGAAGACCAGAGGTTGAAGAAGCACGATGGCCGTTGGATGGACATCGTACGGTCACTGCAGCTAGAATCGTTCATATTGACTAAGTTGACAAAGCCCTCCGTCCCCGTCAACTTAGTGGGCCCACAAGTCAGCCTCCCACCAAGGTGGGTCCCAGCTAGCAGGGGGAGTATTCATTTTTTTCTGCTTAATAAGGAGGCACTTCCGGTGGGTCCGAGCTGACAGCGGGTGGAACGTTTTTTTTCGCAAAATACGGTGGCCCGTCAGGTGGGTCCCAGCAGTCAGGGGGAAAACATTTTTTTCCACAAAATACTGTGGCCCATCTAGTGGGCCCCTGCTGTCAGGTGGAGGAATCATTATTTTCCGCGTAATAAGGAGGCACTTCCTTGCTGCGACCGTGGACCCAGCTGTCAGCCTCTCCACGTACAGTATACTTCCGATGGAAGTCGTCCTTGACCATGTTGACCACGCCGTGTTCCGTTGCATGCATGCGTCCATGGGTGTGGTGCGTCCCCACTGTCAGCCTCTCACGTACAGTCATCTTTCGATGACTCTTGGTTGTTGACCATGTTGACCACACCGTGCCAAGCGCACCAAGGCCGGTGGACGAGGCGAGGCCCCAGACTGGAATGACCCGGAGATGGGGAAGACGGGGCAGTGGAGTCGCAGATGGAGAGGAGTGGGAAACTTGACTAGTTCGGGTGCACGACAGCACAGCCGCGGTGCCTCCCACGGGAGACAGGAGCAAGAACAGAGGTTGAAGAAGGAGCACGGCTATTGGATTAACATCCAATGGTCCAGCTTCTAGAATCATTTGTTGATTAAGTTGACAAAGCCCTGCGTACACGTTAGCTTAGTAGGCCCACAAGCCAGCCACCAAATATGACGGGTCCCAGCTGTCAACGGGATGAATATTTGTTTTCGCAAAACAAGGGGGCACTTCCTTCCGTGCAAAGATACAGCCGGTGGGTCCCAGCTGTCATGTGAAGGAAACATTTTTTTAGCTTAATAAGGAGTAACTTTCCTTGCATGCGACCATGGACCTAGTGGGTCCCAGCCGTCAGGCTCTCCACGTACAGTCCTCTTCCGATGACTCTCGTTTGTTGACCACGCCGTGTTACATCTCCGTCGTATCTATAATTTTTGATTGTTCCATGCCAATATTCTTCAACTTTCATATACTTTTGGCAACTTTTTATACTATTTTTGGGACTAACATATTGATCCAGTGCTCGGTGCCAGTTCCTGTTTGTTGCATGTTTTATGTTTCGCAGAAATCCAATATCAAATGGAATCCAAACAGGATAAAAACGAACGCAGAATTATTTTGGAATATTTGGTATTTCCGGAGGAAGAATCAACGCGAAACGGTGCCCGAGGTGGCCACGAGATAGGGGGGCGCGCCTGGCACCCTCGTGGGCCACCCGTAAGGCGGTTGACGCTCTTCTTTTGCCGCAAGAAATCTATTTTTATGAGAAAAATCCGGGCAAAAGATTCACCCCAATCGGAGTTACGGATCTCCGGATATAAAAGAAACGGTGAAGGGGAAGGATCTGGGAAGGAAGAAACAGAGAGAGACAGAGAGATAGATCCAATCTCGAAGGGGCTCTCGCCCCTCCCATGCCATGGGAGCCAAGGACCAGAGGGGAAACCCTTCTCCCATCTAGGGAGAAGGTCAAGGAAGAAGAAGAAGAAGGGGGGCTCTCTCCCCCTTGCTTCCGGTGGCGTCAGAACGCCGCCGGGGGCCATCATCATCACCGTGATCTTGACCAACACCTCCACCATCTTCACCAACATCTCCATCACCTTCCCCCATCTATAGTCAGCGGTCCATTCTCCTGCAACCCGCTGTACCCTCTACTTGAACATGGTGCTTTATGCTTCATATTATTATACAATGATGTGTTGCCATCCTATGATGTATGAGTAGATTTTCGTTGTCCTATTGGTGGTTGATGAATTGCTATGATTGATTTAACTTGCTTGTGGTTATGTTGCTGTCCTTTGGTGCCCATCATATGAGCGCGCGCGTGGATCACACCATAGGGTTAGTTGTATGTTGATAGGACTATGTATTGGAGGGCAAGAGTGACAGAAGCTTCTACCTAACATAGAAATTGATGCATACGGGATTGAAGGGGGACCAATATATCTTAATGCTATGGTTGGATTTTACCTTAATGAACGTTAGTAGTTGCGGATGCTTGCTAATAGTTCCAATCATAAGTGCATAGAATTCCAAGTCAGGGATGACATGCTAGCAGTGGCCTCTCCCACATAAAACTTGCTATTGGTCTAGTAAAGTAGTCAATTGCTTAGGGACAATTTCACAACTCCTGCCACCACTTTTTCACACTCGCTATACTAACTTTATTGCTTCTTTACCTAAACAGCCCCTAGCTTTTATTTACGTGCTCTTTATTATCTTGCAAACCTACCCAACAACACCTACAAAGTACTTCTAGTTTCATACTTGTTCTAGGTAAAGCGAACGTCAAGCGTGCGTACAGTCATATCACTGGCAGATAGGACTTGAGAGAGTATTTGTTCTACCTTTAGCTCCTCGTTGGGTTCGACACTCTTACTTATCGAAGGAGGCTACAACTATCCCGTATACTTGCGGGTCATCAAGACCTTTTTCTGGCGCCGTTGCCGGGGAGTCATAGTGTGGGGTGAATATTCTCGTGTGTGCTTGTTTGCTTTATCACTAAGTAATTTTTATTTGCTGTTCTAAGTTGTTCTCTATCTTTAGCTATGGATATGGAACACGAAATACCAAAAAAATTAGGTGTACTTGCTGCTCATGGAGATGGGGAACCTCCTAAAACCCTCGATGCTTGCTATGTTCGAAATATTATGTACTACTTTGATAATCTTGAGAAAACCCCATTCAATTATTTTATGGGAGTAACATTGGATCAACGTGAATACTTTAGGGATTATCTCTTGACACAAAAAGGGAAACTATTATGGGATCCAATTAATATGTTGCGTTGGTATGCTTGGGATCTATGCTTGAGATATGATTATAATTGTTGCTCTAGGATGAAGGCTCCACACCTTCCCTTTTCATGCAAATTTAATGATAATGAAACCTTAGCTTCTTATGCTAATGGTATATATGATTTCTATGATGTTGAACAAATTGAAGAATTTGTTGCTTTTAAGGCTGCTTATGAAATTGAATCTTTGTTTGAAAAGTATGAAGCTTTTGATGATGATGTTTATAGGCCTGAAAATTTTGCTATTTTGAAATTTTGCTATGACAATTATGAATACAATTAAAATATTGATGCATTTATTGAGAAAATCTCCGCTGCCCAAGGAGAGACTAATATTTTGCAGGAAGCTATGGAAGAAGAAATTGATGAAATTGTGAGCTCATTGGATGAAAAAGATAAAGAGGAGAGTGAAGAACAAAAGGAGGAAGAGCGGATTGATCACCCGTTCCCACCTTCTAATGATAGTAACTCTTCAAATCATACATTGTTTAATTCCCCTTCGTGCTTACCGAAGAATGATTGCTATGATGATTGCTATGATCCCATTGATTCTCTTGAAATATCCCTTTTTGATGGTGCTTGCTATGCTTGTGGCCAAGATGCCAATATGAATGATGCTTATGAAGATGAAATTGCTATAGTTACTTATGTTAAACATGAAATTTTTGCTATTGCACCCACACATGATAGTCCTATTATCTTTTTGAATTCTCCCAACTACACTATATCGGAGAAGTTTGTGCTTAGTAAGCATTATATTGATTTGTTGCCTTTTACCATTGGACATGATGATTTTGATAGATATAATATGCATGTGCTTGCTGCTCCTACTTGCAATTATTATGAGATAGGAACTACATCTCCGCCTCTTTATGTTTCCAACATGATAGAATTGCAAGAAACTGCTTATACTATGCATTGGCCTTTACTTTGTGTGCATGAATTGTTCTTTTATGACATGCCGATGCATAGGAAGAGAGTTAGACTTCGTTGTTGCATGATATTTGTTACTTTGTGCTCACTACTAAATCACAAATCATTGTTAATTAAAATTGGCTTTGATATACCTTGGAATCCGGGTGGATTCATTACTTGAGCACTATATGCCTAGCTTAATGGCTTTAAAGAAAGCGCTGCCAGGGAGACAACCCGAAAGTTTTAGAGAGTCATTTATTTATGTTGAGTGCTTTTATATAGTTTAAAAACAAAAAATAAATAAAGAGGGGAACCTAAAAACTTTTCAAAAAGGAAAGTGAAAGTGAGAGAGACAAGCATTGTTGAAGTGGGAGCTAGCCTTGAACTTTGTTCATGCTCATGGAAACTTTGTGAATCTTGATTACAGAAACTTTTCAACAAAAATAATTATCCCCTTGTACAATTCTCTTGTATTATAAAAATAATGTGCCAAGGTTTGCTTTTAGGATGTTTACAATGCTTGTTGGTTTGTGCGGTGCAGGACAGAAACTTTGGCTGTAGTGCGCGATTTTACATTTTTTACTGGAATGTCAAACGGTTCTGATTCGTTTTGAACTGTCTTTCTGCACAACTTGTTTATGTTTCCTAATTTTGGGAGAATTGTTTGGGTACCATAAGTATGGTGAATGTCTGTTTTTGACAAATTCTGTTTTTGATGCATAGTTTGCTTGTTTTGATGAATCTATCAATTTATATCAGTGGATTAAGCCATGAAAAATTTATCTTACATTAGACACAATGCAAAAACAAAATATGAATTGGTTTGCAACAGTACTTAGAGTAGTGATTTTCTTTATTATACTAACGGATCTTACCGAGTTTTCTGTTGAAGTTTTGTGTGGATGAAGTGTCTAATCGAGGAGGTCTCGATATGAGGACAAGGAAGAGAGGCAAGAGCTCAAGCTTGGGGATGCCCAAGGCACCCCAAGTAAATATTCAAGGAGACTCAAGCGTCTAAGCTTGGGGATGCCCCGGAAGGCATCCCCTCTTTCTTCAACAAGTATTGGTATGTTTTCGTATTCGTTTCGTTCATGCGATATGTGCAAGTCTTGGAGCGTCTTTTGCATTTAGTTTTTACTTTTCTTTTATGCACCATGCTGGTATGAGAAAGTACTTGGTTGATTTATAGAATGCTCATTGCACTTCAATTAAATTTTTTTGAGTATGGTGTTATAGAATGCTTCATGTGCTTCACTTATATCATTTGAAGTTTGGATTGCCTGTTTCTCTTCACATAGAAAACCGCCATTTGTAGAATGCTCTTTTGCTTCACTTATATTTGTTAGAGCGTGGGCATATCTTTTGTAGAAAGAGTTAAACTCTCTTGCTTCACTTATATCTATTTAGAGAGATGACAGGAATTGGTCATTCACATGGTTAGTCATAAAATCCTACATAAAACTCGTAGATCACTGAATATGATATGTTTGATTCCTTGTAATAGTTTTGCAGTATAAAGGTGGTGATATTAGAGTCGTGCTGGTTGAGTAATTGTGAAATTGAGAAATACTTGTGTTGAGGTTTGCAAGTCCCGTAGCATGCACGTATGATGAACCATTATGCAACGAAGTTGGAGCATGAGGTGTTCTTTGATTGCTTTCCTTATGAGTGGAGGTCGGGATCGCGCGATGGTTAACTCCTACCAACCCTTCCCCTAGGAGCATGCGTAGTAGTACTTTGCTTCGAGGGCAAGTAGACTTTTGCAATAAGTATATGAGTTCTTTATGACTAATGTGAGTCCATGGATATACGCACACTCACCCTTCCACTTTGCTAGCCTCTATTGTGTCGTGCAACTTTCGCCGGTATCATGAACCCATTATTTATCTTCCTCAAAACAGCCACCATACCTACCTATCATGGCATTTCCATAGCCATTCCGAGATATATTGCCATGCAACTTCCATCATCATCATATACATGACTTGAGCATTCATTGTCATATTGCTTTGCATGATCGTAAGATAGCTAGCATGATGTTTCCATGTTTTGATGTCATTGCTACACTAGATCATTGCACATCCCGGTACACCGCCGGAAGCATTCATATAGAGTCATATCTTTGTTCGAGATATCGAGTTGTAATATTGAGCTATAAGTAAATAAAAGTGTGATGATCATCATTATTAGAGCATTGCCCCAGTGAGGAAAGGATGATGGAGACTATGATTCCCCCACAAGTCGGGATGAGACTCCGGACTTTATGAAAAATAAAAGAGGCCAAAGAAGCCCAAATAAAAAAAGAGGCCAAACAAGCCCACCAAAAAATAATAAAAAAAATAGAAAATAAAAGAAAAAATGAGAGAAAAAGAGAGAAGGGGCAATGCTACTATCCTTTTACCACACTTGTGCTTCAGAGTAGCACCATGTTCTTCATATAGAGAGTCTCTTGAGTTATCACTTTCATATACTAGTGGGAATTTTCATTATAGAACTTGGCTTGTATATTCCGATGACGAGCTTCCTCAAACGCCCGAGGTCTTCATGAGCAAGCAAGTTGGATGCACACCCACTTAGTTTCTAGTTTGAGCTTTCATACACTTATAGCTCTTAGTGCATCCGTTGCATGGAAATCCCTACTCACTCACATTGATATCTATTGGTGGGCATCTCCATAGCCCGTTGATACGCCTAGTTGATGTGAGACTATCTTCTCCCTTTTTGTCCTCACAACCTCCACCATATACCACCATAGTGCTATGTCCATGGCTTGCGCTCATGTATTGCATAAGAGTTGAAAAAGCTGAAGTGCGTTAAGAAGTATGAACCAACTGCTTGGCTGAAACCGGGGTTGTGCATGATGGAAGTATTTTGTGTAATGAAGATAAAGCATAGCCAGACTATATGATTTTGTAGGGATGAGCTTTCTTTGGCTATGTTATTTCGATAAGACATAATTGCTTGGTTGGTATGCTTGAAGTATTATTATTTTTATGTCAAATGATAGACTATTGCTTTGAATCACTCATGTCTTAATATTCATGCCATGATTAGACATATGATCAAGATTATGCTAGGTAGCATTCCACATCAAAAATTATCTTTTTATCGTTTACCTGCTCGAGGACGAGCATGCATTAAGCTTGGGGATGCTTGATACGTTTCCAACGTATCTATAATTTTTGATTGTTCCATGCTATTATATTACCCATTTAAGCTTGGGGATGTTTATGGGCTTTATTTTACACATTTATATCATTTTTGGGACTAACCTACTAACCGGAGGCCCAACACATTTATATCATTTTTGGGATTAACAAATTAGCGAGTTATTGCTCAAAATAAAAATGAGCCTGTTCATATTAAATTGGTCCTTAAAATCTTCGCAAGCTTTTGTACGCAATCACCAGGATTTTCCTTGCGTGTGAGTCAAAAAGAACCAAGATTTTCCTTGCCAACTTCCGTTAAACATTTACTCTTATAAGTTAATAACACGTGGGATGTTTTTATAATGCATATATAAGTCTCTATAAAATATACGATAATAGTAATAATATAAATATATATAATGTGGTTAGAAGGGAAACCATAAATTGGACACATCATTATATATAGATAAATAGAACAGAGACCTGCGTTTTATTAAAAAATACATTGGGCTGCCGATCTTTAAGAAAAATCCCATAGGCCGGTATGGACCTCAAAAAATAAGTTGAAACCACTGTCTTCATATGTCGTGGGCTACACATGTTAAAATACAAAACCTAGGCCTAGCTGATACTTGTTCGCCCTCTGGAAAAAATGATACCAGATGCCTGAGTGAACTGGATTAAAGAGGGGGCCGGCGACACGACTGAAGAAGCACATCAAGAGCGATTTTTTTCTTCAGTGGATGGCTCTCAATAGCTTTTTTTTACTTGCCTCTGCACCATACAACTTGTATTTTTGGCCTCCCAGTCCGTCGTGGTGGACCAGCAGCCCATTTGTTGGGAGGGCCAACCTACAGAAACCAGCACTTGATTTTTCATCAAGCCCCCAAAACAACGTAGTACTATGTTTGTTTTGAGGCCGAAAACATTACGGCAAGGGTTGAGCGGGGGAGAGGGGAAGATAGAGTAATAAAAAGATTTAAAAGAGCCGATGCACCGTTGCTACCCTAACAAAACAGGTGCAATTCTTCTCGGGAAGAAGGTGTGCCGTTGACACCCACACGTCACATACCCCACAGTAGGCATACTAACAAGTTCACACACAAATACAACAGAAAAGGTAAACATTCGTATCAAACTCAGGTTCACAGGACACGTTCATATTCATAGCCAACATTCACTATCAACAACTCAAAAGATTCATACACAAGCTCAGCATATCTATGCATCCAAATGATTGATAGATCACATGACAATATGCATACATAATTCACAAAAAGATTCAGATATACACATGTTCAGTATGTTTATGAATCCAAATGATTGAGATCACAGCCAATATGATCCATGGATGAACTTTAGTTACCTAGGGTACAGACCGGTAAATGGTGTTCAGTCGGAGGTACTTCTTGCTAAAATTAGTTCTTGTACGAGTAAAATTCGAGTACATAAGAGGCAACACAGAGAATCTGAACTATGCTTGTAGGTTTATCCTCAAATAGTGGCCTTGTGCTGAGCGAGGTTTGAGCAACTTGGCCACTACTTTCATCCAACTAGTTTACTGGCTCATCTTAGTCCTGTAGCTCGCCAAAATTCTACATTGCAGACAAGAAAGGAGGCGGTTGAGAAAATGAGCCACCCAATTTTTGTGTGCAGTTCAACTGAAATGGAGCACCCATGGCGTGCAGACTGATTAAGTGCCAGATGAATATACGCGTCAACCAACTTGTCTGGAATCTTTAGACTCCATGTCATACAGTTCACTACCATATCTGCCGATAACCAAAAGGCACAAGTTGGGACCAAAGACTGGACTGTGTTCTTTTGGGCTATGCGCCAAGAAATATTTTTGGCGTTCACTCTCCTAATACTTGGGAGTTTGACAACTGGTTGACGCCGGTTGATACTCGAATGAATATAGGCACTTCTTGTCAACATCGATGCTTGTCTGAGTGAACTTTGGAGTACATGGCAGCAACATAAGTATCTGTCCATCTGATCATTTTGTGCAGTTCTACTGAAATCACCCAATGCAATGATTTGCCTGCGAGTTCAGGCTCCAAGTTATTCCTTTATAAAATCAGCAAACAATAGCACAATACCAAATTACCAATACATGACAAGCACAATAATCTGGATAAAGACTAGTATCAACCTGTGTGAGGTAGCATATCAATTACTATTTCCTTTGACTGGAAGCCGAGATAAGCGAAGCGACTGACAGCGAAGGAAGAAAGCAAGCCGAGATTAGCGACTGACAGGAAAGGACAGAAGCTACCGAGGCAATGAAGCACACAAAGTTTTTGTGCAGTTCCACCAAAATCGAGCATCCCTATTGGCACATATATTGAGAGAGTGAGATTACTTAGTGGGACTAGTTGATGAAACATACACTAAAAAATAGAAGCACCCTCATTATCCTAATGGGTAAAGTTAGCAACATAGTAGTCTTGCTTAAAGAGAGGTATTAGTTTATTTAATCAGTGCCAATTAGCTCAACACTCAAAGCATTGCCATTTATCATAGGTTGCAAAACTTTAACGTGCAAAGATAAAGGAGTTTCTCATGATAGTAGCATGATACAAATAGAGATGCCAGCAAACTAATATGGATGAAGGCCTTAGGCCCGTACCAACCTGAGAAAAAAGCTTATTCATGTAGTCCCATAAGAGATGATAAAGCACTCACTGGAAGCACACAATAGTATATATTTTTGTGCACTTCAAATGTATGGTTGAAATCACTCTTGTTTACCAGTGCTGAGATTATATCGAAAGATTATCAAGAACTTCTAGCAGAGTTAAAGAACTGGCTGGGATACAATTCATTGTATTGTCTTGTGTAGTTCCACTAAAATGTATGATTGGCACAACATGATCCCTGTTTGCACAAGTAGGAACAAGGTAAAACCTTCATTAGCTTAGTGAGAAAGGATAGGAAGACATTAACATATTACTCAAACAGTAGCATCAAATTCATGATGGACAATACGCAAAACATTGCCTCATTGAACCAATGGCAATAAATTGACATGCAAAACAATAGCACTATTATGTCATGACACTAATAATATTCCCTCCCTGCTCCACCACATGATTCACCTCCATAGACAAACATACACACGTACATGATTCAGCATAGGGTCCTACTAAAGATTTGTTTAACTCCGACAGGAAAATTAGGCAGCAATAAATTAGTGGTACTTAAGTACTCCTAATTAATTAAGTGAGACAGCAGAAGTGGAAGGGCTCCCTGGAGGATTGTCTCACATGTAAGGTAGTCGTTGCCGGAGCCCTTGAATGGCCTCGACTGAGGCCTCTGGCTTCAGCAAGATCACCTTGGCACTGTTTATTCTTCTTCTTCTTCCTTTTCATGCTCTGTTTCTCTTTCTCCTCACCAGTTGGTGAAACCAAGTACATGATTGGCCTTCTAATTCAGAATTGGTTTTGTCAGTGAGGGAGTACAAGTGTACTAGTAAAAAATAGCATTATTTTCTCATGGCAGTCGAAAAATAGAGATGAACACATGCATTAAATATCATTCTTACCTAAAGGAAGGTTATGGCGCCAATATGGATGATGAGGATTGCAACACAGATCTCCCTTTGTGTAGTTCCACCGAAATGAACCAACTGTTCCATTCTGACATTCGAGTTAAACAGCAAAAAAGTCACTTCTTTTAAGAAGAGTTTTGTGCAGTGCACCAAAAGGTCACAACAACAACCAAGTGAATTGGATATCCCCGTTTGCACAAAAAGGTACAGAGGAAATAGTCAGAGTCTCAAATAATTACAGGCAAAAACATTTGGCTAAACTTGTCATGGCTTATAACAGTGGCATGGCTTCATTTTTACCAGGGACATTAGATTAATAATAGCTAAGTATTTGGTATAAGGGAATGGGACAGTGGGTGCACTAGCAGTCCAGCACCATGTACATAAACAGGGGCATAAAGTGGTGATTCATAGTTTGTTGCCCCGAGAAACAAACATCCAAGAAACATATCTGGGTTGGTCCCATTTTTGTTCACTCTAGCCACCTACTCCTATGAGTGGATAGCAAATCTAGTCCTGGTCATACCACTGTGCAACGTTACCCCTATATTTCCCTTTTCGACCAAGAGACCGGTTGGATGACTAGTCTGTACTACTTTCACCCCCTTTCCTTCCTGTTTGTACCAAGTCCGATGTACATACTAAATTCCCCCACCCCCACTTTATTTCTTGTTTGAACCAAGTACTCCCTCCGTCCGTAATTACTTTTCATCAAAATGGATGTGTCTAGAACTAAAATACATCTAGATACATCCAGTTCAATGACAAGTATTTTCGGATGGAAGGAGTACAAGATTCGACTCCATGAAGTAGCTTTATCTCTAACAATAGAAAAAAAATAGGTGACGTTGGACCATCCGATCGAGAGGGGATGAAAGGTAGAAAATGATGCACATGCAGCAATGTAGCGAGCTGGGGAAGTAGAGCTAAGGCGGTTTCGAACGAAGAATACCTGAAGGTCGTCGGGATGTGGATAGGTGGGCGGCGGGAGGCCGGATCCACCCATAGGCAATGATGAAGGGATAGGAGGACCTCCCGTGCCGGCGCTCGGCCAGAGATAACGGTGCGTCCGGCAGTGGGTCTCCTCCCTCGCTATCGACGATGGCCTAAACGCTGCCCCTCCTCCCCTTCACTGGCGGAGGGGGATACGTCCGAATCTGTAACCAACAATGAGGATAGAAAGACAGTGTTCTTTGAAGGGCGAAAGATAGTGTTACTACCCCTATCTTGTTTAGATCTGGAGAGGATGAGAGTGTGGGAATAGAGCAACTCTAGCAAGCAAGCGCGGAGGCTCCGACCTATATATATGTAGTGGGGTAGTTTTCCTTTTTCACTCCATCAAAACAATCATTTAAAATTGTGTACTACTACATGCCAGGTCGCGGTTTTTTTAGTTGTTGATTGTTTTTTTGAGATAGCTACCCGCTTGTTCCAAGTGGTGTTATGGTGTGCCAGGTCGCACTTTGTATCATTCAACTCTGGTACTACAAGTCCCTCCATTAAATGAACAACCACCCCCTCGTAAAAATTGTGAACAAGCCCACGACTAAAATTAGCGGAAACGTGGGTTGCCCCAACATGCATTATTATTTATATTTTCTACTCTCTCCGTTCCTAAATATAAGTCTTTTTTATTAGTCACACCTAAGACAAGAATTTTTTTATTAGCAGTGAACCCCACATGTCATAGAAACAAAAATTGTGGCAATATTCCCTTAGGCAAGCCAAAGTGTGTCTAACAATTTGAGCAACTCAAGTTAGGCAAGTGTGGAAAGTGTGGGAAAAATAATGTGGCAACATAAGACAAACATATTCACAATCCAAACAGCCCCGTAATTTTTTGTGACATGCATGAAAATTTGGTTAGTTAAATTTATAGTCAAAATTTGGCAAGGTGCATCAAATCAACACATGCAAGTATCAAAAGGAAAGTCACGGCATGCATGCATGCGTTGTACTCTCTCCGTTTCCAAATATAAGTCTTTTTAGAGATTGCAACAAGTGACTACATGCTACGTCTTGAGCTTGCGTTGGTTTTCCTTGAAGAGGAAATGGCGATGCAGCAATAGTAGCATAAGTATTTCCCTTAGTTTTTGAGAACCAAGGTATCAATCCAGTAGGAGGCTCCTCAAAAGTCCCACGCACCTCCACAAACAAACAAAGAACTCGCAACCAACACAATAAAGGGGTTATCAATCCCTTCACGGCCACTTGCGAAAGTGAGATCTAATAGAGATAGTATGATAAGATAAATATATTTTTGGTATTTTATAATATAGATGCAAAAAGTAAAGATGCAAATAAAAGTAGATTGGAAGCAAATATGATAAGAGATAGACCCGGGGGCCATAGGTTTCACTAGAGGCTTCTCTCAAGATAGCATAAGTATTACGGTGGCTGAACAAATTACTGTCGAGCAATTGATAGAAAAGCGAATAATTATGAGGTTATCTAGGCATGATCATGTATATAGGCATCACGTCCACAACAAGTAGACCGACTCCTGCCTGCATCTACTACTATTACTCCACACATCGACCGCTATCCAGCATGCATCTGGAGTATTAAGTTCATAAGAACAGGGTAACACATTAAGCAAGATGACATGATGTAGAGGGATAAACTCAAGCAATATGATATAAACCCCATTTTGTTATCCTCGATGGCAACAATACAATACATGTCTTGCAACCCTTTCTGTCACTGGGTAAGGACACCGCAAGATTGAACCCAAAGCTAAGCACTTCTCCCATGGCAAGAAAGACCAATCTAGTAGGCCAAACCAAACCGATAATTCTAAGAGACTTGCAAAGATAACTCAATCATACACAAAAGAATTCAGAGAAGATTCAAATATTATTCGTAGATAAATCTGATCATAAACCCACAACTCATCGGATCTCGACAAACACACCGCAAAAACAGATTACATCGAATAGATCTCCACAAGAGAGGGGGAGAACATTGTATTGAGATCCAAAAAGAGAGAAGAAGCCATCTAGATAATAACTATGGACCCGAAGGTCTATGGTAAACTACTCACAACTCATCGGAGGGGCTATGGTGTTGATGTAGAAGCCATTCGTGGTCGATTCCCCCTCCGGCGGAGCGCCGTCGAAGGCTCCAAGATGGTATCTCGCGGATACAGAAGGTTATGGCGGTGGAAATTGTGTTTCGGTTGCTCCTTGGATGTTTTTGGGGTACGTAGGCTTATATAGGAGGAATAAGTACATCGGTGGCCACCCGAGGGGCCCACGAGACAGGGGGGCGTGCCCTGTAGGGGGGCGCGCCCTACCCTCTCGTGGCCGCCTCGGCTGCTTCTTGACTTGCACTCCAAGTCCTCTGGATCACGTTCGTTCCAAAAATCACGCTCCTGAAGGTTTCATTCCGTTTGGACTCCGTTTGATATTTCTTTTCTTCAAAATACTGAAATAGGCAAAAAAATAGCAATACGGGCTGGGCCTCCAGTTAGTAGGTTAGTCCCAAAAATGATAATAATGTGTAAAATAAAGCCATAAACATCCAAAAGGGGTAATATAATAGCATGGAACAATAAAAAATTATAGATACGTTGGAGACGTATCAAGCATCCCCAAGCTTAATTCCCGCTCGTCCTCGAGTAGGTAAATGATAAAAACAGAATTTTTGATGTGGAATGCTACCTAGCATAATTCTCAATGTAATTTTGTTTATTGTGGCATGAATGTTCAGATCCAAATGATTCAAGATAAAATCTTATAAAACATAAAAATAATAATGCTTCAAAGCATACTAACAAATAATCATGTCCTATTAAAAAAGCATAGCCAAAGAAAGCTTATCCCTACAAAATCATATAGTTAGGCCATGCTTCATTTTCATTACACAAAATACTCCCATCATGCACAACCCCGATGACGAGCCGAGCAATTGTTTCATACTTTTTAACGCGCTTCAGCTTTTTCAACTCTTACGCAATACATGAGCGTAAGCCATGGACATAGCACTAAGGTGGTAAAAGATGGTGGTTGTGAGGACAAAAAGAGGGAGAAGATAGTCTCACATCAACTAGGCGTATCAACGGCCTATGGAGATGCCCATCAATAGATATCAATGTGAGTGAGTAGGGATTGCCATGCAACGGATGCACTAGAGCTATAAATATATGAAAGCTCAACAAAAAGAACTAAGTGGGTGTGCATCCAACTCTCTTGCTCATGAAGACCTAGGGCATTTTGAGGAAGCCCATCATTGGAATATGCAAGCCAAGTTCTATAATGAAAAATTCCCACTAGTATATGAAAGTGACAACATAGGAGACTCTCTATCATGAAGATCATGGTGCTACTTTGAAGCACAAGTGTGGAAAAAGGGATAGTAGCATTGTCCCTTCTCTATTTTTCTCTCATTTTTTGTTTAGCCTTTCCTTTTTTTCTTTTTGGCCTTTCTCCTTTTTTTCTTCCTTTTTTCTTTTTCTTTTTCTTTTGTAAAGTCCGAAGTGTCATCCCGACTTGTGGGGGAATCATAGTCTTCATCATCCTTTCCTCACCGAGACAATGCTCTAATAATGAAGATCATCACACTTTTATGGATTTACAACTCAAGAATTACAACTCAAAGCTAGAACACGATATGACTCTATATGAATGCCTCCGGTGATGTACCGGGATATGCAATGAACCAAGAGCGACATGTATGAAAGTTATGAAGGTGGCCTTGCCACAAATACGATGTCAACTACATTATCATGCAAAGAGCAATATGACAATGATGAAACGTGTCATAATAAACAAAACGGTGGAAAGTTGCATGGCAATATATCTCGGAATGGCTATGAAAATGCCATAATAGGTAGGTATGGTGGCTGTTTTGAGGAAGGTAAATAATGGGTTCAATACCGACGAGAGTTGCGCGGTAATAAGAGAGGCTAGCAAAGTGGAAGGATGAGTGTGCGCATATCCATGGACTCACATTAGTCATAAAGAACTCATATACTTATTGCAAAAGTCTACTTAGCCCTCGAAGCAAAGTACTACTACGCATGCCCCAAGAGAGATAGATTGGTAGTAAAAGACCATCGCTCGTCCCTGACTGCCACTCATAAGGAAGACAATCAAAAGAGCACCTCATGCAACAATTTTGTCACACAACTTTTACCATACGTGCATGCTACGTGACTTGCTAACTTCAATAAAAGTATTTCTCAATTTCATAATTATCCACTAGCATGACCCTAACATTACTACCTTTATATCTCAAAACAATTATCAAGCAACAAATTGATCATAGCATCCAATTCACTTCCTATGATAGTTTTTATTATACCCAACTTGGATGCTCATCATTCTAGGACCAAATTTGTAACCATAGAAAATACCATGCTGTTCTAAAAGACTCCCAAAATAATATAAGTGAAGCATGAGAGACTAGCAATTTCTTCAAAATTAAGTTACCACCATGCTCTAAAAAATATAAGTGAAGCACTAGAGCAAAAACTATCAATCTCAAAAGATATAAGTGAAGCACATAGAGTATTCTAGAAAATTCTAATCAAGTGGGCTTCTACCAAAAGGTGTCTACAACAAGGATGATTGTGGTAAACTAAAAATCAAAGACTAATATAATACACGACGCTCCAAGCAAAACACATATCATGTGGCAAATAAAAATATAGCTCCAAGTAAAGTTACCAATGAACAAAGACGAAAGAGGGGATGCCTTCCCGGGGCATCCCCAAGCTTAGGCTTTTGGCTATCCTTGAATATCTTGGGGTGCCATGGGAATCCCCAATCTTAGGCTCTTGCCACTCCTTATTCCATAGTCCATAAAAGCTTTACCCAAAACTTGAAAACTTCACAACACAAAACTCAACAGGAAATCTTATAAGCTCCGTTAGTGAAAGAAAACAAAACCACCACATAAGGTACTGTAATGAACTCATTCTTTATTTATTTTGGTGTTAAACCTACTGTATCCCAACTTTTATATGGTTCATACCCTTACATACTAGCCATAGATGCATCAAAATAAGAAAACATCACACGAAAAACAGAATCTGTCAAAAACAGAACAGTCTGTAGCAATCTGTAACTAACGCAAACTTATGGAACTCTAAAAATCCTACCAAAATAGGACGTACTGTACAATTTTTTTATTGATCAGAAGAAAAAAGAATCAATGAGAAAGCACGTTTCTGTGATTTATTGAATTTTTTCCCGTGAGCACAAAGTTTCTGTTTTTCAGCAGAATCAAATCAACTATCATCATAGGTTATCCTATAGGTTCTACTTGGCACAAACACTAATTAAAAGATAAAAACACATATAAACAGAAAGTAGAAGCAAAATTTATTACTAAAAAGGAAGAAAAACAAAAAACACAAAGAAAATTGGGTTGCCTCCCAACTAGCGCTATCGTTTAACGCCCCTAGCTAGGCATAAAAGCGAAGATAGATATAAGTAGTGCCATCTTTGGCACTCGATTCATATGTAGCTCGCATGATAGATTCATAAGGTAATTTGACTTTCTTTCTTGGAAAGTGCTCCATGCCTTTCTTTAATGGAAATTTGAATCTAATATTCCCTTCCTTCATATCAATAATCGCACCAATCATTCTAAGGAAAGGTCTACCAAGAATAATAGGGCAAGAAAGATTGCAATCAATATCAAGAACGATAAAATCTATGGGCACCAAATTTATATTTGCAACAATGATAACATCATTGATCGTTCCCATTGGCTTTTTAATGGTGGAATCTGCAAGGTGCAAATTTAAAGAGCAATCATCAAGATCATGGAAACCTAGAATATCACATAAAGTTTTCGGAATCGTGGAAGCACTAGCACCCAAATCACACAAAGGAAAACACTCATGATCTTTAACTCTAATTTTTATAGTAGGTTCCCACTCATCATTAAGTTTTCTAGGTATAGAAACTTCAAATTAAGTTTTTCATCAAAATATTGCAACAAGGCATCAACGATATGTTTGGTAAAAGCTTTATTTTGACTATAAGCATGTGGAAAGTTAACAACGGATTGCAACAAGGAAATACAACCTTCTAAAGAACAATTATCATAATAAAATTCCTTGAAATCCGAGATAGTGGGTTCAATGCTATTTAAAGTCATGACCTCTCCAATCCCACTTTTACCAATTTTAGCATCAAGATCTAAAAACTGCGAATTTTTGGGACGCCTTCTAGGTAAAGTTGACTCATCTTCAGTCCCATAACTTTCAAGATTCATATTACAAATCAAATATCTAATAGGAGACGCATCAATAACTTTAAGATCTTCATCATTATTTTCATGGAAACTAGAGGAACACGCCTTTATAAAGCTATCTTTCTTAGCACGCAATCTAGCGGTTCTTTCCTTGCACTCGTCAATGGAAATTCTCATTACTTTGGGAGACTCATTGATATCATGCTTAGGGGAAGAAGATCTAAGTTTAAGAGAATCAACATCAAGCGAAAGTCTATTAACGTTCCTAGCCAAATCATCAACTTTAAGCAATTTTTCTTCAAGCAAAGCATTAAAATTCTTTTGAGAAATCATAAATTCTTTCACACTATTCTCAAAATCAGAGGGCATCTTATTAAAATTACCATAAGAATTATTGTAGGAATTTCCATAATTATTAGAGTAATTACTAGGGAACGGTCTAGAATTAAAGTTTCCTCTATAAGCATTGTTTCCAAAACTATTCCTACCAAGCAAATTCACATCCATAGACTCATTATTATTCTCAATAAAAGTAGACAAAGGCATATCATTGGGATCAAGATGAGTATTTTTAGTAGCAAACAATTTCATAAGTTCATCCATCTTTCCACTCAAAACATTGATTTCTTCTATAGCATGCACCTTTTTACTAGAAGATCTTTCGGTGTGCCATTGAGAATAATTTGCCTTAATATTATCAAGAAGTTTTGTAGCATCTCCTAACGTGATGTCCATAAACGTGCCTCCCGCGGCCGAATCTAAGAGATTTCTAGAAGCAAAGTTCAAACCGGCATAAATTTTTTGTATGATCATCAATAAATTCAAACCATGAGTAGGGAAATTGCGATTCATCAATTTCATTCTTTCCCAAGATTGGGCAACATGCTCATGATCAAGTTGTTTAAAATTCATAATATCGTTCCTAAGAGTGATAATCTTAGTGGGAGGAAAATACTTAGAGATAAAAGCATCTTTGCACTTGTTCCAAGAATCAATACTATTTTTAGGCAAAGACGAAAACCAAACTTTAGCACGATCTCTAAGTGAAAACGGAAATAACTTCAATTTAACAATATCATTATCCATATATTTCTTCTTTTGCATATCACACAAATCAACAAAGTTGTTTAGATGAGTAGCGGCATCTTCACTAGGAAGGCCGGCGAATTGATCTTTCACAACAAGATTGAGCAAAGCAGTATTGATTTCACAAGACTCAACATCATTAAGAGGTGCAATCGGAGTACTAAGGAAATCATTATTATTGGTATTCGAGAAATCACACAATTTGGTATTATCTTGCGCCATGGCAACAACTAATCCAACACACAAGCAAACAGAAAAAGGAAAGCGAAGAGAGAGAGAGAGAGATTGGGAAAGAGAGGGAAAATAAAACGGCAAGGGTGAAATGGGGGAGAGGAAAACGAGAGGCAAATGGCAAATAATGTAAATGCGAGGGAGATGGGTTTGTGATGGGTACTTGGTATGTCTTGACTTGAGCGAAGACCTCCCCGGCAACGGCGCCAGAAATCCTTCTTGCTACGTCTTGAGCTTGCGTTGGTTTTCCTTGAAGAGGAAAGGGCGTCAGTTTTTGAGAACCAAGGTATCAATCCAGTAGGAGGCTCCTCAAAAGTCCCACGCACCTACACAAACAAACAAAGAACTCGCAACCAACTCAATAAAGGGGTTGTCAATCCCTTCACGGCCACCTGCGAAAGTGAGATCGAATAGAGATAGTATGATAAGATAAATATATTTTTGGATTTTATAATATAGACGCGAAAAGTAAAGATGCAAATAAAAGTAGATTGGAAGCAAATATGATAAGAGATAGACCCGGGGGCCATAGGTTTCACTAGAGGCTTCTCTCAAGATAACATAAGTATTACGGTGGGTGAACAAATTACTATCGAGCAATTAATAGAACAACGAATAATTATGAGATTATCTAGGCATGATCATGTATATAGGCATCACGTCCGCAACAAGTAGACCAACTCCTGCCTGCATCTACTACTATTACTCCACACATCGGCCGACTCCTGCCTGCATCTAGAGTATTAAGTTCACAAAGAACAGAGTAACGCATTAAGCAAGATGACATGATGTAGAGGGATAAACTCATGCAATATGATATAAACCCCATCTTTTTATCCTCGATGGCAACAATACAATACGTGCCATGCAACCCTTTCTGTCACTGGGAAAGGACACCGCAAGATTGAACCCAAAGCTAAGCACTTCTCCCATGGAAAGAAAGATCAATCTAGTAGGCCAAACCAAACTGATAATTCGAAGAGACTTGCAAACATAACTCAATCATACATAAAATAATTCAGAGGAGATTCAAATATTTCTCATAGATAAACTTGATCATAAACCCACAATTCATCGGATCTCGACAAACACACCGCAAAAAGAGTTTACATCGAATAGATCTCCACAAGAGAGGGGGAGAACATTGTATTGAGATCCAAAAAGAGAGGAGAAGCCATCTAGCTAATAACTATGGACCCGAAGGTCTATGGTAAAATACTCACAACTCATCGGAGGGGCTATGGTGTTGATGTAGAAGCCCTCCGTGGTCGATTCCCCCTCTGGTGGAGCGCCGACGAAGGCTCCAAGATGGGATCTCACGGATACAGAAGGTTACGGCAGTGGAAATTGTGTTTCGGTTTCTCCTTAGATGTTTTCGGGGTACGTAGGCTTATATAGGAGGAAGAAGTACATCGGTGGCCGCCCGAGGGGCCCACGAGACAGGGGGCGCGCCTTGTAGGAGGGGGGGCGCCCTACCCTCTCATGGCCGCCTCGGCTGCTTCTTGACTTGCACTCCAAGTCCTTTGGATCACGTTCGTTCCAAATATCACGCTCCCGAAGGTTTCATTCCGTTTGGACTCCGTTTGATATTCCTTTTCTTTGAAATACCGAAATAGGCAAAAAAACAGCAATACGGGCTGGGCCTCCGGTTAGTAGGTTAGTCCCAAAAATGATAATAATGTGTAAAATAAAGCCCATAAACATCCAAAAGGGGTAATATAATAGCATGGAACAATCAAAAATTATAGATATGTTGGAGACGTATCACTACATACGAAGCAGAATATGTCTCTATACATCCGTATGTTGTAGTCCATTTGAAACATGTAAAAAGACTTATATCGAGTGCAATGCTTTGATGTGTCGCATCAACTCGTAGAAGACCGAGAAATTTGATTACTACAACGCCCTCTCCCTCGTGGACTGAGCTCCGGTGCCTTAACTGCACCTGCCTTTGGCTCCATGACAGGAGGGCCAACCACCTGTTGGGCCCACCTATCATAGATGCAAAGGCAGGAGCAGTAAGTAGAAGCTTTCGCTACACGCTATCCCCCCCGCACGAGGTGGACGGACATGCAACAGTGGATTCGATACTGTATAAGTAGGAGTAACATCATTGTTCGTCTTCTCGAAGAGGCGAAGAGCCAAGCGCAACCCGAATGTGGCAGTTGCGAATGCTCGCATGGTGCGGTGCCTTGGAGCACACATATATGAGTAGTAGCCAGGCTCTTGCATGAGGCAAAATTGCTATTTGAGCCCACTATTGTAGTACTAGTACTTTCTACTCCCTCCGTCTAGGTGAGTAAGTCGTTGAATTTGTAGCTAAGCTTCCTTCATTGAATTGTTTAACAATTAAACTCCATCATCCATTGGTTGATACTCATTTTGTATAGGTCCACACGCTTAGCACCGTTTCCTCCTGGGGTCACCCATGTTTATTTGCTAATTAATAGTGTTGCATGCAATGAACTAGCCACTGCAAGTCATTAAAAGAATGCACACCTCTCATCTCTTATTGGTTGATATGTTAAGAAACAAGAAACAAGGTAGAAGTTAATGCACCACGCCTAAGTGTTTTGGGACTATTTGGTTTTCGTAAGATGAATTACACACCTAGACGAAGGGAGTAGTATAGCCCTGTAAACCGGAAATTAGTACTCCCTCCTTCTAGGTGTGTAAGTCATCTTACGAAAACCAAATAATCCCAAAACACTTAGGCGCGGTGCATTAACTTCTACCTCGTTTCTTGTTTTTTCACATATCAACCAATAAGAGACGAGGGGTGTGCATGCTTTTAATAACTTGAGACTACCAAACACGACATGCAGTGGTTAATTTATTGCATGCAATGTAATTAATTAGCAAATAAACATTAAGGTCTCTTGTTTTCCCCCTCCTCCTTGGTCATGGTGCACAACCTAAGATGACTTACTCACCTAGACGGAGGGAGTATTTGCCTTTCTAGAGATTTCAACAAGTGACTAGACTACACAGCGTGCAGTACTCCCTCCCTTCCGGTTTATAGGGCTCAAATCTCAAATCTCATGAACCAAGGCATTTTGCGATTGGAGGAATGTATCTCGTACTTTACAAAACTACCCTAATTAAACTCATGCATTAATTACGTAGTTTTCTCGTTTTCCTCTCCGCCTTGGTCACGGTGCACAATATTGAGCACTCCTATATGACTAGCCGCTCTATCTACATGCGGGACATTTCAAAGCATCCGGGCCCGCGTGCCATCCACCAAATCACAACAAGGTCCTACAGTCGAGACTCACCTGTCACCCCGTGTGGCCGTCATGAACCATCATATCACAAAACCCACACCTTTACCAGCAGTGGTAAGGTGGCCTCCAAGTTGGACTGGACGAAGCAACCATCATTTCACTAGAACGCTCATTGAAGCCCTTTCTTGAAGAAAACCTCACTCCAGGCTACTCACTTCTGCCATTTATTTTTCTATACTGACGAAGGAAAGGTGGGCGAATCAGTTATGCTGCTATATTTTCATTCCAGGAATCTTCTTTTTGCGAAGCACCGACCGATCCTCACATCCTATTCTTTTCCCGTTTTCATTGCGATTGTGGTTTCCTTCCGATTGCCTTTTGTTTGTCAGTTCATTAATGGATCCTGGAGCACTAGGCAAAGAGTTGCCGGTGGACAACCCACTAGAGACAGTGATCTCCAGGAAGCGAGCACCGACCAACGAGTTGACCATGTTGGCGGGCCAACCCATGGAGATGAAGAACTCCAGAAACAAGCACTGGCCAAAGAGTCGACGACGTTGGTGGACGAACTCCTCAAAGAAAGTTGGAATAACAGCAAGGGCCCCACCGTGCCTACCCCAGGAACTCTGATGTCCACCTATGCGAGGCTCAAGGCCGAGTTTGAGGAGATAGTTGTTGTTGAGAAGCAGTATTCCCCTGGCAAGGTGATGGCCCCCATCGAGGACTAGGAGATGGCTCCTGGAGGGATGAGATCCCCTGGTTAGCTGCAGAAGGTAAAAAATAATGGCTTATTACCATAGTTGTGGTTTTTGATTATTTGCAATGTGCTTGCTAATATGTTAGGGTTGTGCAGGTGCCGGTGGACGTCCTTGATGATTCCGATGTCGCGGCCCGTCCTGTTGGCATCGCCCTGGAGATCGATTCCGATGCCACTGTCCATCCTGTGGACATCGCCCTAGAGATCGATTCCGATGTCGCGGTCAGTCCTGTGGACATCGCCCCAGAGATCGATTCCCATGTCACTGTCCGTGCTGTGGTCATTGCCCGAGAGATCGATGACAAGAAATAGTTGGTCGTGCTAATCCTTCAGGGTAGTATGCATTGCCCTGTGTTTAATTACTAGAATGATGCGTGTTATCAAACCATCTTATGGCTAGTGCACTGTCTTGTGTGGGCGGTACTTGCTACTTTTGTTTGATAGTGAATCATGCGAACCCTCTCCGAGTTATGGAAACAGATATATCCTCACCAGCTTTTGATGTAATATATGGCATGCTTAGATGTAAGTTTGAACTGTTTATCATATCAGCAGGGCTTGTTTGATGATTCTTGGTGTTAGTAGGCTAGCTACTGAGCGAGCTATAGTACTTGCAAAACACTCACCCAAGAGAAACGTTGGGGCTGATGAGCTCGTGGTATGCTTATACTTATGCGTCATCGATCAACCAATAGCCCTAGCTCCTAAAATGATAGGCTTAGCGATCGATCAGACAATAGTCGACACAGATACATTGAGGCCTCATTTGCACTACAAAAAAATACACTTCCATGATGATACGTGTTTGTCACAGTAGGTCGCGTTTTTTGTCATGCATGTACATCCATGACGATTTTATGACAGAATCAAGATAGTCATACCTGTGCTATCGTAGAAGTGTTCCATGACATTACCAAAATTATCATCATGGAAGTGTCCACTTCCATGACGATAAATCGCGCATCACAGAAGTGCTTTCGTCAAGGGTGACCGACATGTGGCATCCACCGTAACGGAACACCGTTAAGCTATTAGGTCGGGTTTTGGATCCGATAACCCATTAACAGCCCCGACCAATGGGGATTTTCCACATGTAAAATCATCATTGGCTGGAGGAAACATGTGTCGGCTCATCGTTGGGACAGATGTCATCCACTCATTGGACAGAAGGCACCTATGATACGTCGACACATGGCACGACCCAATAGTGGCCCATTCCTGTGAAAAGGCCGGCCCATTTGATTTGGTTAAAAGGTGGCGGGCCGACCCATGGAAAGCCTGTTAACGGCATGTTCGCATATAGCCCATTACAGCCCGCTAACCCAAGGCCCGTTACGCCCTATCCGAATTAGGCCCAATAGCATCATCTGGGCCATCCAATATGATTCCATCCCGTTTTCACTTCTGGCCCATGTATGGCCCATGACGTCTTTCGGCCCATATGAGGCCCTTTGTAACTATTGGGCCATTAACGGCCCGTGGTGAAACTAGCCCATAATGAACAGTGTATCACTTTACACCCATAAATGGCCCGTGGTGAAACTGGCCCGTAATGAACAGTGTATCACTTTATACCCATTAACGGCCCGTTATTCCATTGGGCTGTTTCCAGCCCGAGTTATCTTTTGGCCTTCTGAGGGCCCATTTATTCTGGGGCTCATTTGCAGCATTCGGTTACTTACGGCCCATTACTGTCATTTTCTGCTTGTGGGCCAAATTCAGCCCGTCGTTACAGTCGGCCCGTTTGTGGACTGTTAATCAGTTGGGCCATTTTCATAGCATCACCAAATACGGCCTATTAACGGCCCGTTATGGTCAGCCTATAAAACGTGTGATTTCCATTAAAGGCCCATCTACGGCCCATTAAAGGCCCGTACAATACCCATAAATGAGTCGACCCTTACAAGGCCCATGGATCCTATGAGACGTAGAAGGCCCATGGATCCTACGAGACGTAGAAGGCCCATGGATCCGACGGCCCATTGAAGGCCCATGGACCCGACGGCCCATTGAAGGCCCATGGATCCGACGGCCCATTGAAGGCCCATGGATCCGACGGCCCATTGAAGGCACATGGATCCGATGGCCCATTGAAGGCCCATGGATCCAACGGCCCGTACATGACCCATGGATCGTACGGCCCGTGAAGGGCCATGGTCGGGCGAGTTGGCCCCCGTTTGAACGATATAGCATATTTAAAGAATTATCCTACTCAATACTATCACCTCTAAAAAACATACACTATACAACAAAGAGATCAAGGCATAGAAAGGTAGAATAATCCTACACTATACAATAAAGAAATTACAGCCGATTATACCCACTAGGCATTATGGTTCGGCACAGGTGTTAATAAAGCATACACAAATAGAAAATTAACACACTGGGCAAATACAGCTCATACATATGGACGCGCATCAACTTAACTCCATTTGAACTATAATCGATTGGCCGGATTCAGGTAGCACAAATTTCAGTCTGCAAAATCTTCAATTCCTTCATGGTTACCTCAGTGTCTTGTTTCATTTTTTGACTCCTGCATCTAATACCTGCATGTACAGTCTCAACTTGTTGATTAAATGTTGACAATCATGTACACATTGTCTTGCCACCTCTAGTTGATGCTCGAGAACATCAGCACATTCCGATTCCAATCCATAATCATTCGGTAACGACCATGACACACTGCTCACAGATCTTTGTGTTGATGTCACTTCATCCTGTAATGTTTCTGTAAGTACACATGACTAGGGAAAAAATATAGTTACAACAGTGAAGCGAGCAAGACACTATTTTGTACTACATGGCAAAACAGGACTAACAATAATGTTACACGTCACTTTCAAAAAAAAATTACACGTCATGAAGCATAAGCAGGTGATATTTTAAAAATTATAAAAAAGATAGTCTGTGCAGCGTGCATACAGAAATCCCTTTTAGTTCACCAGAGGAGCATGATGTTGGGGCCCAATCGAAAACATAGACAAGTTACAAATTTAGACATCACGTTGCGTATAAACAAGCAGTTGGTCATTCTGTATCTCAATTAAAGTCTTAGGGAGCATAATGAACAACAGAGGGTTTCATACAAACATACTATAGCAGGCAAAACTATGCAATCATTAGTGTATTATAAACAGATTGTGAGCCTCATGCAATAATAGTTGGTTAATAGACTTCAAAGCTTCAGGCACACTTCAGCAGAGTAATTAAATGGTAAGGCCTTTAATTATGTCAACTAATAGTTATACAAGTACCGAACATTAGGCATGATTATTTGGGCATCTCATTAACTAAGGACAAATAAAGCAATTGAAAAGACCAAATTAACTATGCCTAAAACAAACAAGGAATTGAACTATTGAGTTGCATACAGTGACTTACCTTAGCAGGTTGAAGAGGCTCAGCGCAGCTCCTACTTCTCTTGCAAGGCTCCTTCCTAACATCTTGTACTTGGAAATCCTCAATCTGATCTTCATTGCACCCACTCTGCAAGGTGACACAAACTAGTTACTCGTCTCCTTTGAAGATAAATATGCATACTTTCCAGTCTGTGAACACAAAAGGATGAGATTATAACAAAACAACACCACATAATGAAACATGCCGCATCTCTTGCACTTGCACACAATGAAATGAGCATTTTTTATGCCTGCACTATGTAAAAACTAGGCATACCTTCGAACTGGATCTCTAGCTACTCTTGGAGAGCCTACTATAGTGTACAGCCAAACCTTTATGTCACCTATGAGTTAGACAAGACCCCACTACAGCAGCCCTTAGTGTTTAGATCGTTGATAAGCTCTGTTAGAGTGTTAGGTCAAGAACAACAAGTAATCAAAGCAAACATTCCTAGTATGGTTGGCTGATGCAAACAAGCAATTGAACAGATGTGTGAGCAAATCTTACATGTCAAGAAAAGAAGCAAAGAAGGAGGCTTAAAGACCATCACTTGACTGACCAGATTTAAGGGGCATTTAAACATCATGTGCAACGTATGAACTAGCATAAACATTGCATATTCCAGATTCTACAATGGAATTCACATGTATTAGGTTATGCCATGTATGATGATGCCTAAATGTACAGATAGCATGCATGAGTGATTCATCATGGCACGCACAATTGAATTACAGGTTAAGGGTCAGTTCGATTCTGCCTTTTCAGGGCATATTGTCAAAATAAGCCATAAAAGATACAAAGAAGTCATTTTTGAGTTATGGGCTTGGGCTTAACTAATTTCGCTTTGGAGGGGGGTGTTTCGGGTAGAACCTCACTAAAAATTGAAGGGAAGGGGAATAGTAAAATGACTCTGTTGTCTGCCTATATTACACTCAAAATGCAACTGCTGACGCCCGTGTCACACCTGACCCTCAAGTAAAAGTAAACACGCAAGCATCCATTGCCTGCCCGCTTGCATCTCCTCCCCCCTTTCCCTCTACCTCGATCCCCTGCCTGCAGCACTAGGGTTCCTCCAGCGAGCCGTCGCCACTGGTCCCATCTGGCCTGGTCCTCGATGATGCTATGTCCAGCTCGGCTACATGGCCGGTGGGTAGGGGAAAATCTCCCTGGCTGCTCCTCCCTCTAGCGCCGCCCCTCATTCTCATGGTCTCCAGCAGCTGCTCCATCGTGGTTCGTCCAACGCACTACTCCAGCGGGCGCTGCACAACTACGGCTGATGCCACACTGTGGAAGAAGGCACATTATCCCCCTCCCCTCCTCCCAGGCCATGGCCTTGAGGTGCTATTGAAGGATGAGCTCATCCAACAAGATGAGGATCTCCTCTGATTTTTTGCCAAATTTTCATTCTGATCCACTATATGATCAATTGCTATGAGATGCTTCTGCTGCTGCTATACGATGCATTGCTATGAACTACTCCTGCTGCTGCTATACGATGAATTGCTATGAGCTGCTGCTGCTGTATGATGAGTTGCTATGAGCTGTTGCTGCTGCTATATGATGAATTGCTATGAGCTGCTGCTGCTGCTATATGATGAGTTGCTATAAGCTGCTCCTGCTGCCGCTATATGATGAATTGCTATGAGCTGCTCCTGCTGCTGCTATATGATGAATTGCTATGAGCTTCTCCTGCTGCTATATGATGAATTGCTATGAGCTGCTACTGGTATATGATGAATTGCAGACTGCTACTGCTGTATGATGAGTTGCTATGAGCTGCTGCTGCTGCTATATGATGCTTTCAGGTGGTGCTGCTATATGATAATAACCAGCCACTTGGACCATAGAATTTCAATAAATAATTGTTCTTCATTTAAATGTGGGTCATGCGTTCTTCATTTAAATTAGGCAATGGGATCTCTATGGAAAACATTGACCAAAGTAGATTGTGCCAAGTAGTCTGTTTTCCCATCATATTAATTACTGCACTGGGTTCAATTTCTGATGTTTGCAAGTCAAATTAATTTCCATATGGGCATCAAAATGAATAAAATATAATGCAATCTAGACTTTCCACTGATCATACCAAAGATATGCTGAAAACGCAATGAAAAGAACTGGTTGGCTTATTACATGGAGCTTATATTCACAGGTGCTTATTTTCTTAGGATAACTCGTAATAACTGTCCCTAAGAAACTTGGCTAATAGAACTGACATACAAATAACATGTCACGATGATTGCAATGGAGGAGTGATGTACCATAGCACACTATATAGGCTCACCGCTGCCTGTCCTTTTTTTGTGATGTTCCCTGAAATTGCCACATACATCTTGTACTTTTTCATTGTGTAACCCTATCTGCAAGTTGACACGACTAATTTCAGACATCTCTACATGATACTACATTGCATATCCCTTGCGCATATTTAAACCACCAATTAACGATTGTGTGCATACCATAAACTGGATATGACTCAGTATGCTGGACTAGCAGGCACTCTAAGGGAGCCTAATGTAGTGCACTGGAATTCCTACATGCGACCTACGATTTTGTGTAATGTACTGCCCCTGTTTCTAAATATATGTCTTTGTAGAGATTTCAGTATGGACCACACACAGATGTATATAGATGCATTTTCGAGTGTAGATTCACTCATTTTGCTCCGTATGTAGCCTATAGTGGAATCTCTAGAAAGACTTATATTTAGGAATGGAGGTACAAGGTAGTATCATGTATGACATCTACATATCTAATTTAGCAGCCAGTAGTAGAAATCATTGTCTGCACAAAGGGATTACTGGTCGAAAATCCTAGCAAAGCACACTGGCAGGCACAGAACAATACGAGAGAGAGAGAGACGCGCTTACAAGATCATAGCAATGCCTCAGTCCATGATCTTGGTTGGCCAAGCTGTTAGATCCAGAAGAAACATCATCCTTGTAGTTTTTGCCAGCTGCATAACAGGTAACAACGACCGGTTAGTATATTTGAAGTACATCGGGCAGGTGATGCTGGACGGGTTTAAAGGTGACAACTACCTAGGCCGTAGCGGGTGCTTGGCATCTCTCCAGACGGTGGGAATCAGGTTAGAAACGTCAAGGGTGGTGACGCTGCGCTGGCTGTCGGGGTCCGGTAAGGAGATGTAGAACCGTAGAGTAGGGTGTTTGTGGAGCGGCTCCTGTAGGGTGGACTACAGTGTGGGCGAAGCAAATCTGTGGCCGTGGACGAGGGCGTAGGTGAAGCTGCTCCGGTGGTTGGGTTAAGGATGGTGTCGACAACGCGGATCTGCAGCCGTGGATGGGGCGTCAGAAGCTGCTCTGGTGGTTGGGTTAAGGATGGTGTCGATGATGCGGATATGCGACCATGGACGGGGCGTCAGAAGTTGCTCCAGTGGTTGGGTTAAGGGTGGTGTCGACAATGCGGACCTGCGGCCGTGGACGTGGCATCAGAAGCTGCTTCGGTAGGTTGGATGAGGGTGCTAGGAAGCGGATCTGAGGCCGTGGACTTGTGAGTTGGCAAAGCGGCCCCGGTAGGGTTGAGAATGGTATAGGCGAAGCTACTCCAGTAGGGTTGACGATGGTGTCGGTGAAGCGGCTCCGGTAGGGTTGAGGAAGGTGTCGGCGATGCGGCTCCGGTAGGGTTGAGGAAGGTGTCAGCCAAGAGGATTAGAGGCCGTCGATGGGGGCGTCAGTGGGGCGGCTCTGGGGTGTGTGGACGAAGCATCTCCGGTGGGGAGTATGAATGAGACGCTGCAGATGCGCAGCAGTTGACGAGAGTACCGGCGAAGCAGATCCGGTGCCGTGGACAAGGGCGACACTCAATGGGCTATGATACAGTGCTGGATGAGCAGTCTACTTGTTTCTAGGGGAGGTGGGAGGGGTAGGTGCGGCCACAGAAGCAGATTCGGCGAGGTGGACGCCGCTGGCAGTGAATGGGCTATGGTACGCCAGTGGATGAGCAGTCTAGGGTTTCGAGAGGGGAGGGGAGAAAGGGCAATGAAGTACGGACGTCGTGATGTAAGATGCTCTGGTGCTGTGGAGTTAGTCGTTTTTGCGGGAGGGGAGAGGAAATGGGGGTGGCGTGTAGTGGGGGAAATCGGAAGTTACTAAAGCAGCCCCGACCTATCATGTAGATGAGGGCGGTATTGTAACTGTTGGTCTCCGTGCACCAAGGACAAAAGGAGGATTTCGCATGCTAAAGACTAAGGTGGCGGAAATTTTAGAAGGAGGTAGGAGATTTTGCCGCCCACGGGATCGTTCGTATCTGGTTTCAACTAATTTTGTACCGTGCTAGCGGGAAGGTCATGCTAGACTGTGTACACGGGGCACGCGTCAGCAGTTAATAACTGGTGTGAAGTCCACACCAGAAAAAAGACAATAACTCGGGATGATGCGCCGATAACTTGGACGTTCACATGGGCGCGGCCAATCGTACGGGTGTAGTGGCGCGTTCACAAAAAGGGATCAAACGCTGAGCCTATGTATTTCTCGTGTAAATAGATAATTTAGTGCCATTGGTTATTTACTTTAAACATAATGCATTGACGTGTTAGTGTAGAGGCGCACAAAAAGAAATGGATATTGTAGTCAACTACTTAAAAGTGTTACCTCATATTATTACATAGCCTCCATTTCATAAATTGCGTACCCGTTGAATTCATATATTAATATTACATAAATTACTTCAAAATAGAAACTTAAATCATCCAAGGCTAATGAATTTGAATGCAAGAGTAACAATGGTGCATGTACATGATAGCTACATTGGTTGTTTGAAGAAACATCACTGTAACTTTAACATGCACAACTGAAAAGGTTTATTTAAATAGAAAAAAATGTGATATGTGAGTGTCCAATCTTTATAGTGTTGAATCGATATTGTACCTTTGGCCACGATACGAAGTAGATATTGACTTATGTTCAAGCGATGCACGTCCATGATCGCTAGATAGTGATACATGAATGAAATTGTGCAATCTCTCTCACACGCATACATATCTCATTTCCCTGTGGGCATCAGAATCACACACGCGCACTTCATGTATTTCTCTCCCTCCGTCAGGGTTAAATTCGTATTTCTACCGCGTCCTACAAGTCTCTCACACAGAAACACACACACTCTCTATGTCTAACACGCCCACTCCTTTAATTCCGCCCACCCATAACCACTAATGTCTCAAAGTATAATAATGTCTCTCACACATATGCTATCTACCTATCCCTTAATATAGCTAGATATGTGTCACACAAACTCCTTCTCCCTACTAGCAAGATGCCCATGCGTTGCACGGAACATCAAGATGCATTTGTATGAGAAGTTTATCTTGTGGGACAAAAGGATGATCGACGGAATGCCTTATTTGCAAATGCGGAGAGGGGTATGGGTATCTTTTTGCAAAATTGCCATAGTTTCCTTCCTATCCGTCGGATATAAATCGGATGGCCTATATTGCAAGATGGCAGGAACACCATCATCACCAACTCTGTTTTTTATAAGAGTAGAGATATGTGAGTGTCACTGCCCCCCACACATCCACACTTCCCAACACCGAAGGAGTAGGGTGACACCTCGATCTTGATACTAATCTATCGACTAGCTTCTCTCTCAAACACACACACACACACACACACTACCCGGCACCGGAGGAGTAGGGTGGCACATCGATCTTGATAATAATCTATCTACTCCTCTTTCAAACACACACACACACACACTCGCTAGTTGTGCCTCTGTGCCTACCACGCACACTCTCGATGCGTCTTTCTCTCCCCCCCCAACAATGACATCAAAAGGATGACAACTCGATCTGATCATAATCTGTCAATTGGTTTCTCTCTCAAACATTGTGTCTTGGTGCCTTGCTCGGTAGCCCCCTCGATATATAGACTTCTCGCGCGCGCACAGCTGTAGTGACGATGACGCTGAACCCAGTGTGCCTTGTTTTTACCGGCCTCATGTGTTTTCACCCTGTTTTCTGTTAATTAACAAGGTAACCTTTTCTTTTTTACTACTAGTGAATCTGAAATCATTCGGGGCAGACATAAAATATATCACTTCAACCCAATTATCGCAGCAACTATTTTAAAAGAAATTAGGTAGCTGCCCGTGCGTTGCACGGAACATCAAGATGCATTTGTGTGAGTAGTTTATCTTGTGAGAGAAAAGGCTGAACGAGGGAAGGCCTTATTTGCGAACGTGGAGAGACATGTGGGTATATTTTTGCAAAATTGCCATAGTTTCTTTCCTATCCGTTAGATATAAATTCGACGACCTATATTGCAGGATGGCACGCACACCATCATCACCAACTCTATTTTCTACTCCCTTCGTCCGAAAATACTTGTCATCAAAATGGATAAAAAGAGATGTATCTAAAACTAAAATACGTCTAGATACATTTCCTTTTATCCATTTTGATGACAAGTATTTCCGGACGGAGGGAGTATTTGTATTTCTAGAGATTTCAACAAGTGACTATGACCGGACCTTACCAACATACTCAAAAAAGTAGTCTATAATTTTGATGTTACCCTCTTTTCTTGGCGGTGTAGTGCCATCTGGATACCTCATCAATAAATCAAGGACATATCTGACCCCTTCCTGAAAAGACATACGGAGCAAAATGAGTGAATCTACACTCTAAAATATGTGTACATACACATCCGTATGTGGTAGTCCATTTGAAATCTGAAAAAGACAAATATTTAGGAACGAATGGAGTATATATAAGAGTAGACATGGAGATATATCTCCAGCATGGTCTACAACAAAAATGTGCTGGGCTGGTTAGCGCCGGATACTCGCAACGTGATGACATGAGTTCGAATTCTGTCTTTTAACTTTAGATTTTTATATTATATATTACTCTACTTATTTAATATATACTTCTTTCGCTACTGTACTGACAGTGGAACCCACAGAGTACTTAGAATACAAGATTAAGGATGGACTTGTTTTTTTAACTTTCTGTATGAAGTTGTAGCCACCCTGCAAGTCACGTGTACACTGTACATGCAATTAACTTTTTATAGAGGGACAATCATAGAGGCAATTAACTCAAATGGATTGGATATCACTCTATTAGAGCATCTCCAATGGCAGCCGACAAATTTCCTCCCGCTTCCTTCCGCGGAGGATGACATCAAACGCCAGCGGCATACATTTTTACAACTCTAACCAACCAGATGAAATTCATGCAAACACGGACTGATTTCATATAAGTATGAAGGATTTCGTATAAAAAGCCGGATGTTCATATAAACATGATGGATTTCATTACATTTACATGAACTAAGAGGTGCCAATCCGGCTCTCTTGTATAATTAATACTCCCTCCATCCAGAAAAACTTGTCCTAGAAATGGATGTATCTAGACTTATTTTAGTTCTAAATGGCCGCCCGTGGATCCCTTTGTCTTCCTCATGTCCGTCAGACACTTGCGGGGTCAACGAAGGTCCTCGGAAGAGACGAAGCAGCAAAGAAACCACCTGAATCCGCGGTCGTCGCCTCGGCGGTGGCCTTCATGGGTCCCAAGTGGCGGCGGCCTCCCGTGTTCTACTTCTCCTCGATGATGGCGGCGGACACGGAGAGGCTGGCCACCGACTCGTCGCTCTCCACGCACCCGGCTTCTGTCTCTGCCTGCATGGCACTGCCGCAGGCACGGGAGGCGCGCCCACAGACACGGGAGGCGCGGCCACCGCAGACACTGGTGGCGCGGTACGACGTGGACGCGACGGCGCCTGTACCGGCGTGCTCGCTGCCGTGCCGGCGTGGAGCAACTCGCCACTCCTCATCTAGCTGAACTGGAGCGGAGAGTTGCTGAACCACGCGCCTGCTTGGGGCGGCAACTGGCTCGGTCGGGCCAAGCGAGGTTGGTGAAGCACCGAGCGGCCTCGCCCGTATCTAGAGGGCTCGGCGGGCCACCTAGCCGGGTAATATGCCAGAGAACAGCTCATCGGAAGCCATCGGAAGAGTGGAGAAAATGGTGAAGGAGGAGATGGGGGAGTGGCGGAGGGGTGCGATTCTTGCCCACTGTCTGTCTAGCCTCGTGTAAATAGAGGGAGGATGGTAGGAGCTTGGCCGGCGTATGGCCTCGTTTAAACTAAGGGTGGACGGGAGGAGCTCGGCCGGTGTTGCGTTTAATCCCGGCCGGCTCATGAATGGACGTTTAGCCGGAGTAGGATTCTCGGTTTGCATGCGGGTTGAACAGAGGGGTTTAATGGAGGCGCCGGGCATGCAGCGGGCGGCGCGGTACTATTCGATTTGACAGCAGTAATGAGCCATCAAATCACAAAGGCCCTCGCCTCTCGTGAAACCGACCGAGCTAGACTGCCCTGCCCTCTAGCCTTTTAAAAAAATGTATACTTTTGTACAACAATAGTATCGATGGATTGCGCCATGGAGCAAAACTTGAAATTAAAAAAAAGGTGGTACATATAGAGAGCGCTCGTCGCCAAATTATGCATATAGTACTATTAAAAAGGCTAGTCACAATAATGGTGTCCAGCACAACCCACCCCTCAAATAAACTAAGCATCCTGGAAATCTTTGACAAAACTAAGCACCCTGAAATTCTTTGACAACTAAACTGCTAGCTATATGATGTTGGCCATATATATTGTACGTATATAATGTGAAGAAACGAGTGGTAGTACTATACCAACTAAAATATGAAATGTAAGAAATACTAGTATGTACGTATTGATGAGTTAAAGTACTGAGAAGAAACATAACATAGTTCTGCTCGGGGCTCAGCACAACACACCCCTCAAATTAAATTAAGCACACCTGAAATTAAACTTTGCAACTATTCCGGAGACACTGCATTAGAACCACCATGAGCAACGACACTGCCATCTTACTCGGAGTCCTCGTCCACGTCCTCGACTTCGTCCTTGTCCCTCTTCCTCTTCGCCGATACTTCTTTGCTTGAACCGCACACTTGGCTCTTGCTCTTCATCTAACCCTTGTAGATATTGAAACAAAGGTATCCATCCATTGCAGCATAGTGGATGTGGTCTATATCTAGTACATTCCGTTGCCATGCATAAAGATGAAACGTGTATGGAGGTTTCTCCAATTTACCGTATGAAGGATGAACCATGGCTCCTGCCAGGGTCAGCATTGAAGGCTGACAAGAGGACACCAGCCGATTATTCTGGAGGTCGAAGGTGTTGCCTACAATGAGGCCTGTCCGACCCAGGACTTTTTTGTCGTTACCAAAGTCTACAGTAACGAATTTGACTAGGTTGCTCTCAAGGAAGTCGTTAAAATCCAGGCATTCAACGTCAGCATGGCATATGTGGCAGACCAAGCATAAGTCAGGGACGCAAACCTGGATCACGACGGGCTTCTTCCTCTCTTCGTCCTTTAGATCCTTCTCTCGTCTCAGGACTGTGGTGTACTCAACATCTAGCCCAACGACCCGCTCATCATCTGAGTCTTCGAACATGCGTCTGAAGCGAGAAAGGCATCCTTTCATCGTCGCGGAAGAATGGGTGTAGATGACGTCGAACTCATCGCCGGTGATGGTTCTAACCTTGAACTCACCGCCGATCTTGGAGATTTGGGACGCCATGGATTTTGGAGGAGGGTTAGGATTAGTGGAACTGCTGTAATGTGAATGGACGGGATGACTAGGAGCGAACCGCCTTAGTATTGAAGGACGTGTGGGGACGAGTAGGAGCGAACTGCCAGCGTGCGAACGGCAGGGTAGTGGTTTTCCATTCTCCCATGATATGGGCTTCTGAGAGCCCTTGGATCTGGATCAAACGGTTGCATGGCGTGATTCTAGACCTATGGGTCAATATCCTATCCTGGAGGGTTATTCTGCAAATTTTCAGCAACTTAGCATGCGACCGTTTGATCTCAGATCCAAGGGCTGCCAGCAGCCCATATCATGGTTGCGCCTACCATGACCGCCGCGTCGCTTGCGCAGTTGCGCCCTTGGAGATTTAACACGGTGCGTTAGGCTATCTGATGTTGGCATATCATACATAGTCATCACTTAGTCACTCATACTACAACAAGGTTAGCTATAAGGTTGGCTATAAGTGCATTTTTTTACTCCTCTCTATCTCTTTCTTCGTACTCCCTCCGTCCCATAATATAAGAACGTTTTTGACACTAGTGTAGTGCCAAAAATGTTCTTATATTATGGGACACAACGAGTACTAGTATTTATTGCATTTGCCAAGGCGTGACCTCTTCCAATGAAATGGTGTTGCTAAGTTTGCTTCATTTAATTAGCTATAGACTCAAAATTGTCTTTTCACCTAGGTATACGCGCTTAGCACCATTTCTTCCTTGGGTCACCAAACTAGTCTCTCTCTTCTTGATTAACTTGCCACATCAGACTTTATGCCTATGTGGCAAGCTTAGCACCTGTAGGAGCAAGTAAGGCTGCTTGTAATGGGAGTAGTATGATGCATGCCAACTATGCAATCTTGATGAGGTGACGTCGAATTAAATGAAGAAAAGAGAGAGTTGAGTATCATAATATGATACTGTAGTATCATATTAAATGATGTGCTACTATGTGTCATGCATGACAATAAATAAACTATCCTATGATACCAACACATGATACTATGCATTACGGATGTAGTATCATACAGAAGTATCATATGCATGATACTAGTATATGATACTCTCCATTACGACCAACCTAAGTACAATAGTGCGCATTACATGGCATTTTTGCATATGTGGAGGAAAGAGGGGCAAGGAAAAAGTGGAGAAGTGGGCTCTCATGCAAGAGCCAGCCTCTACTACATGGTGGGGCATTGGGAGAGGAACCTGTATGGAGGTGGTCAGGAATCGGGAGACTCATGCCGGTCGTAGCGCCGTAGTTAAAATGATAATGGCAAGTCAAATCACGGGGCCCTACCTGTCCAGCAGTAACTCGATGTCAAATTACACAGCCCTACGTTTGCAGAAGCCTACTCCCTCGTCTTCTCACGTCTCTGTCGAACTGACTAGGCGGAACTGCCCCTCCTACCGTGCAGGAAAAGCCCGCGCAGTATACTCCCTCCGTCTAGGTGACCAAGGTGGAGATGAAAATGAGAGAACTTAATGTTTAGGGAGTATTTGCTAAGGCTGGTTATAATGGTACTATCCTTAGCAATTTTGATGAGGTGTCATAGAATTAAATGAAGAAAGAGAGAGAGTTGAGTACTATGTGTCATACATGGCAATAAATAAAGTACTACATGATACTAATATATGACACATGGCGCAGGAGTACTAAGTATTATTAATACAATTTTGCTAGAACTCATCTAGATGAGATATAATTTAGTCTCATTCATCTTTTATAGCCATTGGATGTGATGCTATAAGATGCGTGTGTGCTGACATGGGTTGTATTTGTTCTTGTGCAACGAATTGACCACTGCATGTCATGTTTGATAGTCTCAAGTCATTAAAAGCATACAAGCCCCACATCTCTTATTGGTTGATTCCTCTATTTATGTCAAAAAATAAGAAACAACGTGAGAGTTAATGCACCACGCCTATGTGTTTACTATTTGGTTTTCGTAAGATGACTTAATACTCACCTAGACGGAGGGAGTATTTGATTTGACAGCGGGCGACACAGTTCCCAATACGGCTTTAATGCAGACGAGGGAGGGAGTAGCGGTTCCCGATATGTTGAACGACCAATGCATCCTCCTTCAATTAATGAATGAGGGAAGTAATGGGAGGAGGTCCGGGAAAAGAGGCTGCACGATGTGAATGCAACACAGTTTGCCCTCATTGCCCTCATATAAAGGCGCCCCTCCATTCCAATGCATCTACCACATCATACACACCTAAGCATTTGCTTAGGCACCTACACTAAGCGCAAAAGATCTCACTCTAGACCCATGGCGGCGATGCACGTGAGCGGCCAGCGGCTGCGCCAGATGATCCACGACACCGGCCTGCGGCATGGCGCCGAGGATCGTCTCCAGACGGTGTTGGAGACCGACTGGTGGATGGCCACCGTCGACGCCAACTACAACTCTCAGTTGGACCAGATGATCGTTGCCACCATCAACAAGTTCACCGTCCTCAAGAATCTCGCGGACGACATCGCTGTACTCCTCCAGCCCGCGCGCCCGGGCTCCTCATTGCCTGCCACCCTAATCGGCCTCCATGGCCGGAACCTCTTTCAAGCACTGGTGGCCCTGCGACTGCCCACCGACGCCACGAAGAATGTCCACCTGGAGGTCGCGCTCGCCGTGAGGTGCCTCTCCCTGCAAGAATTCGTCGACCTACACATCCACGTGTACGAGCAAATCATGTACATAGGTATCTACAAGGCCAGTGAGTACGCTACGATGTTGGCCTTCCTTAACCGTCTGGAACCCTTGGATGCCTTTGCTGAGAAGCACCTCGACCTCGCCACAAAAGCCGCCACTCCTTAGCCGTCGGTCGGTGGCCCGGCGCACTAAGTTGAGGAGGAGTAGGTCATACGTTCATGGATCCATCTTTCTTGTTGCCTTCTGTAACCACCACTGCAATTGCATCATCGTGGCCTTAATTCTTATTGTGCTGTTGCATTCTTGTTCCAGTCAATACCGACATGTGCGATCCCTTTGCTTAATTATATGCATCACTGTAACTAGTACTCCATCCGTCAATTTATAAGTTGTGCTTACCTTTTCCATCAACTTCGTGCAACACGCAGGCATCTTCCTAGAAACACTAGAATATGTCTATATAATCCGTATGTGATAGTCCATTTGAAATCTCAAAAAAGAAAATATTTAGGTACGGAGGGAGTAATATATTAGGAGTATATCAAAACAATAGTGATTTCTTTCAAGTTTGTGAACAAATACTACTATTCTACTACTTTGGATCCGCACATTGTTAGTAAAAGGAAAAGGCCTGCCGTGTTCGCGTCGCACCCCCACACGCCCGGGAATCAGGAGTACTCCACGACCTGTCCATCACGACACATAGCTTAGGGAAGGCATGTTGCCTAGCATTTTCACTCTCATGTGGTATCGCCATTGAGCAAACCGACACCCCGCCCGCCGCCGGGTTGGAAAACAGAAATGAGGGGAAGATCTAGCTGTAGCATGGAAGCCAAGAAATTTGGTGTCAGATGGGGCTCATTGATAGAGTAGGAGCATTCCGTACTAGTACTACTCCTACTATTACCAAGTTTGTACTCCTAACTATATTACTAGTACTACCACTATACAACTAGTAGGTACGTGCACGACACAACATCGTAGGAACAAAAAAGGGAAGATCTTGTTTTGGGTGATTTATCTTTTTTTCAATCAACATAGTATGAATAATATGATGTGGGGGGCACCCATGAAGCTTATGTTGCTTGGTTGCATGGCTACGAAAGGTTAGAGAAAAATAAATAGATGATGTGTTTAGAGTGCACTCCACTAAATAGATATACTTTGGATCCATTGCAACGGACCGACACATCTTTGTCTATACCCCCTATATAGTGTGTGAAAAACTTTGAAAGTTGGTCGTTGGACGAAGCCAATCCGACGGTACAAATATGGCAAATCCGAGCACTACTGGCCATTGGATATCATCCACCAGATTCTGCCACATGTATAATCTAGAAGACTCCATGGTTGAACTTAGGGGTTGTTTGGATTGTGATTATCTTTGCCATATATTGCCACATGATTTTTGCCACACTTGCCTTAGTTGAGTTGCTCAAATTGTTAGCCACACTTTGGCTTGCCTAAGGGAATCTTGCCACACCTTTTATGTCTATGACATGTGGGGCTCACTGCTCATAAAAAAAATCCTTGCCTTAGGTGTGGCTAGAACCAAACACCTACCTAGCTTGGTCAAACTTGCATAAGGTTAGGTGTGGCAAAGTGTGGCAAGCTGTGGCTAGGAACCAAGCAGTCCCTTAATTCATGACTAACTTTGCCACAACTAAGCTTAGGCAAAGTTATTAGTTCTTCAAAATGAGAGCCACAATTTGGCAAGCGTAAGGGAATCTTGCCACATTTTTTGTGTGTATGTCATGTGGGGCCTTAGTGTGGCTTTCCTAAGGTGTGGCTTGAACCAAACACTCACCTAAGTTAATCAAACTTTCCTAACCTTACATTCCACCAGATTTTGCCACATGTTAGAATCTAGAGAACTCCACATGTAGAAGCATAATGCACAAACCACCAGAATCTCATGCGTGCAATGAACATGTACCTTACTAGTACTGGTTGGTAGTAGTAAGAAACAAATTCCAGTTTTGGCACGAGCTCGTACTGCGGGAGCACCACAAGGACTGCCGCAGGAGTTACATTTCCCTCTCGGGGCCCACGGGACCGAACTTCAGTGGCTTAGTGCCCGGCCTATGAGTCAATGACATGTGGACCTTAAATACGGCTGGCCCACATGTCATTCTCATGGTGGTGGCGTGGTTCGCGACTCACTCGTTGGAGATGAACTGGCCGGTGGTGGCGTGGCCGTGGTGAGGGTGCCACAGCTGGGTGTCGGGGCGTTACAAGGTGTAGATGGCCACACCGACGGGTACTACCTGTAGTACATAAGTACTCCAGCTGAGGATTCGTTGGTGCGGGAGTACGGATCGGAACACAGCAGCGGAGTAGGCATACCGCGTCCAATCGGGTGTGTCTGTGGTAGAAAGTCGATGGTCGCCGCAGTTCAGCTGGCCCGCATGTCATGCACACAAAGGCAGAGGAGCGGTGGGGCCGAGAGGGATGAGGGGCACATCGGGGGGAGGAGGATCCCCTAACGAGAACAATCCTACCATTCTGTCACTGACATGTGGGACCCATAAGCGTGGGTCTCACCTATCAGCGAAGGAAAGGCAGGGAAAGGCAGTGATAGCCACGTCAGAGGATCCATGTCCACGTCGGGGGACCTCGTGTCGTGGGTTGGAGCGGCGTCGTGGGAATCGCGTGTGGGTGTGGCAGTGGTAGAAACAAGAAACGTGATGGTCACTGTGGTTCAACTTCCATGGACAAGCTGTCATGTCTACTGACACATGTATATCAAAACTAGAGTGTTTATATTTCAACCACGTGAACAAGTATTATTCTACTACTTTGGATCCATTGCAACGCACGGGCCAGCACATTGGTAGTAGTAGTGTCCATCTCTATCTCTAGAGGCCTTCCCTCATTCCTCCTTTTCTCTCACAAGATAAATTACTCATACAAATGCGTCTGGATGTTCCGTGGAATGCATGAGGATGTTTCCTTGGGGGTCTCTCCAGCGCGGCGTGGCCGTAGTTGCAAGTTGATGCCCCTTGAGATGCCGACGTTGAGGGGCACTCGGATTTCCTCCGATGAGCAGGTAAGATGAGTTAGATCACGTAGTAAATGCATTCTAAATACTACTTTCATGTCCGTTTCAAAATTCTCCCCTGCCCACTGTTTCACAGGTTAGGCTCGGTGCGAGTGGATATTGGCTTGCATATGTACGGGAGGGTACCAATATCAATTTGCCCAACATTTACAATGGTGACACTGTTCCCGTAGAACCTTTGTCCAGCATTGGGATCACCCATGCAACAGGCCACCGCATGAATTGGTACGATGGAACCACGGTGAGATTGAATAAGATAGCACGAACCTTGCACATGGCAGTCAAAGGCGGACCATGCTGTCTGCGGCCGATTTGTTGCCGTACGAGTAGGAAGACGCTGTGCTCCTTTCTAACCACATCTTCGCGGTGACAAACGAGGGGACTTATTTTGTATGGGACACATCCTACGATATACTCCCTCTCTCCCAATTTATTTGTTTTGAATCTTTTCGTTTTATAAGTTTCAAATTCAAATTTAGAGCTCCCCATCACATGTTGAGATTACAATGTCCATTAAATCGTTGCGTGCATGTATAGTAAAGAAACAAATCTCGAGTTTGGCACGAGTTCGTGCTGCGGGAGCACTACAAGCCCTGGCGCAGGAGTTACATTTCCCTCTCTAGGCCGTCGGGACTGAGCTTCAACGCCTTTGAGTCAATAACATGTGGACCCGATAGGTGACTGGTCCACATGTATTTCTCCCGAAGGTAGAGGGGCAGTGGGGCCAAGAGGGATGAGCCACAGGTCGGGGGACGTGTGGTGTCATGGGTTCGAGCGGCGTCGTGGGAATCGCGTGTGGATGTGGTAGAAACTTGATGCTCACCGCATTTTTGGTGGCCCACATGTCATGCACACAAAGGAAGAGGGCGGTGCGGCCGAGAGGGGTGAGGCGCACGTCGGGTGCATGGTGCCGTGGGTTGGAGAGGCGTCGTGGGAATCGCGAGATGAAACATGATGGTTGCCGTAGTTGAACTTTGATGGACAAGCTGTCATGTCTACAGACACATGCACTGCATACCGATCACTGGAAGGAGTAGCAGAGAAAGCTATATATGCAGATAAATAGTTCCTTATAGTCAAGCGGACCCACGCTACTACTCTGTTCCAAAGACATGCACACCATCGAAATAGTCCATCTATATCAAATATACACCGAGAGGGAATAATTTTTTTTACAAGAGAGGAAATAGTTCATCCATCCATAATGCCCTCCTGCTGGTGCAGCCTTTTCTTATTCTTATTCTTCTTCTTCTTCTTCTTCTTCTTCTTCTTCTTCTTCTTGTTCTTGTTCTTGTTCTCATTCTCCGTTGGAGACGGCTTCGCAACAAGCTCTTTGGACCTTGCAGCTATCTCGAAACTCACACGGGCATCGAGGGAAGCATATTTTATCCGCTCGTACGTCAAGGGATAATTGTCCCATCCAGACGACCTTAATGCCACCGTCTCGTCACCCTTCTGAAGATTTGTACCGAGCACAAATTTTGCTATGTCGAATAAGGATGGTGTCTGTTTATCACAATCTTCTACAGGAATTTTGATTCTGGTTTGTAGGTCAGCGATGCTTTTCTAATCAAGGTTGTACGGCTCCAGCTTTTGTTTGTCCCCTTCGATGGCTGCCCCACAGAAGTATACGTCCTCCCGAGACAAGAAATCGTGAAGCTCACCTGGTATGGAGGGCGAGTGTATGATGTGGTACACCAAAACATCATCTTCGAGGCACAACCGAAGGACGGCGGCGCGCTAGATCTTCCTAGGGGCACGCTCCGTGTACTCTGCATCGAGATCGATGACCCTCGTCTCTACCTTTTCGAGGGAGTTGGATACATTTTTGATCCACTGCCGAACAACCCTTGGGTGGACGGTGACAGTGGCAACTATGCGCATTGAGCCTTCGACGAGGACATGTTGGGCGCTAAAAACCTGCATCTCGATCTCTTTCACCATTTGGAACCGCTGGAATGGAGGGCTATGGTTTGGAGAATTAGGATTAGATGGCTAGTCTAACTGAAGTAGTAGATGATTATTTAAAGAGGTTTAAACAATGTGAACGCAGTGGGGTTTGGATGCAAATGAAGACGAAGGGGAGGTGAAGAAGCCGAGGAGAATCGGTTCCCGATGGAGAAGTAAATGGGAGAAGTGGCGTGCAGGCAGTTGATTTGACGGCTAGGTAGACTAAACGAAAAGGCTATGTGGGTAGACTGATGAGTCGTACCTGTTTGTGTACGTGCCCATCCTTCCTGATAGGTGGGACCTATGCAAACAGATAAAAAAAATGTGTCATAGCTTCTTTTTTTTGAGCGCGTGAGTGGGAGACACAACATTCTCTGGTTAAGGAATACTCCCTCTGTTTAGGTGAGTATAAGTCACCTTATGAAAATCAGGTTTTCCCAAAAGATTTAGCCGTGGAGCATTAACTTCTTGCTCGATCCCCTCCCAGCCTCATTAGCCAGCGTTCCCTTCCTCTGCTGCCGCGTTCTACCACTACCAAAAAAAGACACATCCGTGCCATTTTGGGCCGAACGGATTTTTTTTCCTATCATACATATGACACTTCTATGACGATAATTGTGACAAAACCCGGTATCATCATAGATGTGGTGGGCTCCTACTTCTATGACAAAAAATCATGACAGCAAATGGGCTTTTCGTCCTGGTTGGGCCAGAGACGCAGCTGCATGACATTCTTTGGGCCGTCCATGACGGAAAAAAGCGTGGTAGAAGCGAGGGGGAGGAAAATTTCGGGGAGTTGACGGTTACGGTGGGAGGTCAGGGGCCAAGCGATGCGCGTTTCTCTCGTACACGTACATGCGTGTGTGTGAGGCGTTGGCTCTAACTGAACCCGAGTGAGGCGTTGGGCTCTAACTGAACCCGAGCGATTGCACTGCAGGCTACACGTTACTGAACCCGAGCGATCGATTGATGGCTGTTAACTGAACCCGATTGAGCGATTCCTTCGCTACTGCTGCTAACTGAAGCCGATCGATTGGATG
>NC_057801.1:123936407-123936972 GCF_018294505.1 Triticum aestivum | reverse complement strand
AAGAGGTTCGTTTCCTCCGTTTTGTGGTACGCCACACCCCTCCTGATCAACCGGACCCCCATTTCGACCGTAGGAGGTCCGTTTCCTCCGTTTTGCGGTATGCCACACCCCTCCCGATCAACATGACCCCCGTTTCGACCGTAGGAGGTCCATTTCCTCCGTTTGGTGGTATGCCAGGCCTCGTTTCCATCGCATGTTCCGTCCAAGCCCTCCCGATGAACACGACCACACATTCTGTTCCGACCCAGCCGGTTGGCTCCCACACGTTCCGTTGCCTCCCGATGAACACGACGCATAACGTTGCCTCCCCATGAACACGACCCATTCCATTGCCTCCCCATGAACGCGAGCCATCGCTGTACGTATGCGCGAGTAGGCGTTCGAGACCCCGCCCGTATGTACACATACGTGGCCGTATTTTCTTTCTTGCACCCTGGCCGCTATACGTACGTGTACATGCTACGTGCGCGCCTCTACTTCGACACGTGCGCGCCTCTACATCAACCAGTATGTATGTAAACGTTCGCGACCAGGATGACAACACTACGTACGCTTCGACCAGGTG
>NC_057801.1:123924577-123936056 GCF_018294505.1 Triticum aestivum | reverse complement strand
CACTTCCTTGCGTGCGAAGGTGTAGCTGGTGGGTCCCAGTAGTCGGGGGGCGAATCGTTTTTCTTTCGGACGCACTTCCTTGCGTGTGAAGATGTAGCTGGTGGGTCCCAGCAGTCAGGGGGGCGAATCGTTTTTTTCTCGGACGCACTTCCTTGCGTGCGAAGATGTAGCTTGTGGGTCCCAACAGTCAGGGGGTGAATCATTTTTTTCGCGAAATACGGTGGCCCGTCCGGTGGGTCCCCGCTGTCAGGTGGAGGAATAATTATTTTGCGTGTAATAAGGAGGCACTTCCTTGCGGCTGCCATGGACCCAGCTATCAGCCTCTCCACGTATAGTCCACGTCTGATGGAAGTCGTTCCTTGACCACGTTGACCACGCCGCGCCGAGAGCACCACGACGGTGGACGAGAGCGAGGCCTAGGAAGGGGCAACGCGGAGCTGGGGAAGACACGTCAGTGGATGCACACGCGGAGAGGAGTACGAGGGTTCACTGGTTCGGCTGCGCTGCCGTCGCCGCAGAATAACAGGGGGTGTGGGTGAGTGGAGGGATGGCCTGGCCAGCGGTGGGAGTAGTAGGGGGTGGTGAAGCCTCCGCGACAGCACAGCCGGCCACGGGAGGCAGGAGCAGGCGGCATGACCGGCGCTGCTTTGGGCGGCTGTAGCAAGAAGACCAGAGGTTGAAGAAGCACGACGACCGTTGGATGGACATTGTACGGTCACTGCAGCTAGAATCGTTTATATTGACTAAGTTGACAAAGCCCTTGGTATGTCAACTTAGTAGGCCCATAGGTCAGCTTCTGAAACGGTGCGCCCCAGATATCAGGGGGAGAAATCATTTTTTGGGCGGGAGAAGCTAGAATATCCGAGATTGAAGAAGAAGCACGGCGTCCGTTGGATGGACATCCAACGGCCACTGCTGCAGGAACCGTGTGTTGACTATAAGTTGGCAAAGCCTTGCATACGCGTCAACTCTGTTTTTTAGGTGACGCGTCAACTTAGTAAGGCTAGAAGTGTGTGGCAGAGAACTTATATCCCATTTGAGATTTGTAAGAATGTGTTGCCCATTTTTGAATTCTAATGGAATTTACTACAACCCATTTACAGTTTGTTAAAAGTACAACCCATTTCAACCAACCGTTCAAAACAGAATTCAACAAAATTTCCCACATTTTGATGGGATCCGAATATTTTTATCCCGAAATTTCTAGTCAGATTAAATACAATTTCAATATAAATTTATATTACGTAAAAATCCAAAGAAACATTGCGCTTGCAATAATTAATGAAATTAAAATTTTCAATATCCAAAAATAATATTTTATAAAGTAATCAATGTTTGGTGCATTTTTTATAGTTACTACCTAGTTTTTATAATTACATCCCATTTATTATTTCTTAAAGCCCATTTTCTTGTTAAGCCTAATGCATCCCTCCTAGGAAAGATTTGCAGCCCAGCGGGGCGGAGAATAACAACTTGACCTTGCCTTGGTATTCCTAAAAAAAGTATAGCTGGGCTAGCCATTTTCAGCTTGAAAAAAATTAATATCTGGGCTGGATATCTGGCCTGGGCTGGACGGGCCACAGCCCGCCCAGTTAATACCTGCAGCGATGTTTTCGTTGTTGTTCAGAGGAGAAAAATTAATATCTGGGGTAAGCATCAAAAAACTCTGCAGTGCTCACACCTCAAAAACACAAATACTGCTCGAGTTGCTTGGTCCCAGCTGTCGGCCGCTTCTTGTGCAATTCTCTCGTTCATTGACTACTCCCTCCTTTCCGGTTTATAATGCTCAATTCAAAAATCTCACCAATCAAGGTAGATGACGAGTGGTAGAATGCCTTTTGTAGTTTTGCAAAAGCACCTAATTAATGCTCTTGTTATCCTCAAAAAATTATGTTTATTAATGGATTAATTGCAATGCATGCATGCATAAAGTACATGCATTGGTCAATTTTCTCTTAATACTTGCATGCAATGAGTTAATGCACCTTGGAATCTGAACATGTGATGGAAAACAACCAAATTGAGCCTTATAAAATGGAAAAACTAAAATTTTGAGATAAGCCCTATAAACCGGAAAGGAGGGAGTACATAGGTTGACAATGGTGTGGGACCGTGATGTCAGGAAACCAGGAGGAAGCAAAATAAATTATAGTATATATATATATATATATATAATAAGGAGGCACTTGTGTACGTGAGGCTATGGACCTGGTGGGTCCCCATTGTCATCCTCTCCAAGTAAAGTCATCTCCTCGCCCGCGCGCGCTTTCCGCCCGAAACAGTCAGCACCGGCCGCCCCGCTTCGCGGTGCAGGCGATTTCTCCGCCTTCAAACGACACAAGTGCCGTCCATACGTCCATCTTCCGCACACATTAATGATACGTGGTTGCCGAGGCGGCTACTCCGGCGCCACACGTCCGTCCCTCCGCCCGCCCACCATTGCTATATAAACTGCTGCGCCGGCCATAGCCGCAGTCATCCGCATCCGTTCCCTTTCTCCTATCCACACCACTACTGCCCACCATGGCTTCCTCATGCTCTAGCACTCTTCGGGACAGGCGGACGACGGACCACAAGGAGATGGCAGCCATTGCTGCCGACCGGCTGGCCGGCACGCAGCCGGAGGACGACGACGTCCTAATGGAGAACACGGTAGTCGACGATTCGGCGCCAACCCCTCCTCCGCGCCATCCTCGCCGGTGCATTGCACCATGACCATCGGTGAGGCCCGTGCCCAATATATGGACAGGGTGAGGAAAATGCGTGAGGAGCAGTTCCTAGAGGCGCAGGCCGACGCCGCCTACAACCACCATCTCCTCTAGGAGCACCTGCAGGCGGGGGAGCAGATCGCCGCGGAGCGGGCGGAGCAGGAGGCGCTGCTCGACTCGTACCGCTCCGCTCGCAAGGGCCGCCTCGAGCGCTGGCGGTACCGCACGCGGGTGGTGGAGGCTGCGGCCGCCCACAAAGAGGCTAGCAAAGAGGGCGATGAAGCGGGCGAGGCGCTGTTTGGCAAGATCGAGGACGAGGCAGAGGACAATGCCGGCTTCGACGAGTCCCAGCTCCGCTGGTGTCGACGAGGCCCTGCTCCGCCGAGGCCCTGCGGTGCAAACAACGAGGCAGAGGACACCGCCGGCTCCGCCGAGGCCTTGTGGCACCAACAACGAGGCAGAGGACACCGCCGACTCTGCTGAGCCCCCGCCCCGCCAACAATGAGGCAGAGGACATCGCCGGCTCAGCTGAGGCCCCACCCTGCCGGCAACGTGGGGGAGGATTTCCACCGCTCTGCTGAGGCGCCGCCTGCCGGCAACGAGATATAGGACATCGCCGACTCTGCCGAGGCCCCGCCCCGCTCCCAATGAGGCTGCACCACATAGAAAACGAGGAAGAGTAGAACACGGTAGGTCGCCGCCGCTCGGGTCCAAGTAAGGCCACAGCTGCTACCCTCCGGTTGAAGCCAAGCTAGGCGGGTTGACCATTGACGGCCGATTAGCTTCTTGGCGGCGACGTGGAGTCGAAGAGCCGCGCTGGAGAAGAACGCTACTTCTACTTAACTGCTGGTGCAGTTGGCTGACTGACACGTGGGCCCAAAAGGCCACATGTTATTTATGAAACTGCACCTGTAGTTAAGTCACTGAAGCTTCTGTTCGGCTCAGCGGGACACAGGTGGGTAGCTTCGGTTAATTAATTATACCTCCAGTGCACCCCTTTTTAGTTGAAGAATGTATGAAATGTAATGAAATCCAGCATGTTTATATGAAATACAACCGTGTATGAATGAATTTATTTCGATTAGTTCGAATTCCTGTATCACTGGCATTGGATGAACATGCAAAACAATACGTACTAGCATTATTCCCAGGGTGATCACCTCGTTTGCAGCAGTTTCACATGTACTCCCTTCGGTCCTTTCTAGTCTGCATACAAGTTTTGTATGCAGTCAAAGTATCTCTACTTTGACCAATCTTATACAAAAAAGTATGCACTTTCACAATGTGCTAAGTAAAAAGGAACAGAAGGAGTACAAAGAGTTTGAGAAGCTTTTTAGCGTTACTGTACATTGCAATCAAACACACAGGCCTGGCAATTCATAGAGAACATTCAAAACAATCGATGATTATGCATCTCAGCGACTCACATGTCAGAGGCAATATTTACTTCACAACTAAAGAATAAGTAAAAAATTGATCGACGCTGCTGACAGCAAAGGGCGTCCCATTCGAAAATATCAAACGCATATCTTGCTAAAATCAATGAGCAGAATTTGACAAGGTTGTCCCATTCCAAAATATCATATGCCTAGGATTGTGGAATGGGCAGGGTTTGCCATCAGTTTGGACATTGACATGGCACCTCGTGCTAAATAAACCAGCTGTTCTTTTTGTGTAGTTACACCAAAATCAACAAAATTCGCGCGTAGCTTGTATGATTTCGCCCTTATATGTTGCAACGCCTTGAACTTATGGGCACCTCCTTTCTTGTGGTGGAAATGAATGATTCGATGTATTCATGAACATTTTGTGCAGTTCCCATTGAAATCAAGCTGAGCACCCCTGTTTGCACAAATACAAAAAACTGATTAGTATAAAGCAAACTGTACTATGAATTGACAGTTTCAACAGGAACATACATGGTCCATGTAAAGCACACTTTTAGAAAAATGGAACTCACCAGAAAGAATCCTAGAACAACATTGTACTCGCGCATCACAGTAAAAAAATGGAGATTTGTCAGTCCTTCTGAGCTGAAGTTAGTTTGGTCTTGTGGGGAATAATGTAACCATCCTTCAACTGCTCCTTCTGATGAGAAGATAGACATGGCTTCTTCATCCTGGCATAATCGGAACTAGTCACTTCACGTACACCATATTCTTCTTCAGAGGAAGATGATCCTGTTGTGCAAAGACAAGAGGACTACTAAATGCTAGCATCCCTGTTTTCTCGAAAAAAAGGAAAGGAAATATTTAAAACAACACAGATGAAGCACTTCTCAAGGACAATACCACTTTTTCATGACAGTATCTAAAAAGTAGCACAACACGAATAGAGATGACAAAGCTCAATCATATGGATGAAATCAGTGGGCGAGTACCAACCTTTGTCAGGAGGCTGATTGTGTAGAGCATACAGATTAAGCACTTCTCTGGAACCATCTGTTGCTATCTACGGGGGTGGCCATGCTTACTATATAATCCTCGATTAGTTTAATGTTTCCAACATCTTCTTGTGCAGTTCCACTAAAACATATGGTATCTTCAAAGAATATCCCTATTTTCACAAGTAGAGATAATTACGTATGACATCAAATCAGTGGCAAAACAATTGCTCGTTCCAGCCATAGCAATAAATTAAGATGCAAAACTATATCATTACTTGTGTCATCACAGTTCCAGTGCTTCATTACAGCACCGGGAGTTGATTTTTGTTTTTCTTCCACTTGTTCTTCCCCTTCATCACTTGGTTCAATAAGAAGACCTCTCATGATGCGGAATTCAAACAACTCACAAGACAAAGATCTGAACCAAATTCACCTTAACGGATAGGAGGTAAGATCTCCTCTTGTACAGTTTCACTAAGATCAAGCAATCAAGCAACATTGTCGGTGTTACATTTTGGTTGAACTGCACAAAACACTCTTAAAACAAAAGTGTTTTGTGCAGTGCAACGAAAGGTCACAATGGCAACGAGGTGAAGTAGATAACCCTGTTTACACAGAGGTGCAAAGGAAACAATTAGTGGTCAATAACTGTGGATGACACAGAAGCCAACAAAAAGAAGCATCTACCTTATCTAAATGGGAAAGAAAGCAAGACAATAGCATTTCTCAAACGGTGGCATTGATTAATATTAACATAGAGATTATATTAACAATAAAATTCATTAAACATGTAATTTGCTTTTAACTGTGGCATTGCATCAATTTTCCAGCCGCATTATTAGAGGGTGTTTGTTTACAGGGACATTTTGGTGTAGGGACTAAAAAAACTCCGTGTCAGTCCCATCTAAACCAAACAGGAGGGACTTTTAGGGACTAAAAGTGGGCATTTGGGACTAAAGAAAGAAGACCCTGAGGGAGTCTTTTTGGGACTTTTTCCAACAGGTGCCCCTGCCACGCATCGCACCTTGTTTCTATTAGTTCATTACTAGGGGTAACATGGTCGTTTAGCATGTCATTTATTAACCTCTAGTCCATGTTTAGTCCCTGGAACCAAGCAGGTAGGGACTAGGGAGTTTTTAACCAAACAAGGCCTTAGATTAACAACAGCTAATGAGTTGCACGGGACAGTGGACGCACCAGCACCATGTGCATCTACCGATGTACTGTGGTCATGCATAGTCTGTTGCCACAAAGAACAAACAACCAAGGAGCATATTTGTGTTGGTCCCAGTTTTGTTATGTTTAGACACCTTTCCCTATGTGAGCGCAGCAAATCTAGTCCTGCTCAAACTCTACAGCCTTCTCCCTTCCTTTCCTTTTTGAACTAGTACTTTCGCCCCTTCCTTTCCTCTTTGAACCACGTCCTAGATTTATGCGATACAATTTTCCCCACTACTTTGCCCCATTCCTTTCCTCTTTGAACCACGTCCTAGATTCATGCTATACAACTTTCCCCCTTCATTTCCTCTTTGAACCACGTCCTAGATTCATGCTATATACAACTTTTCCCACAACTTTCCCCCACTCCTTTCCTCTTTGAACCACGTCCTAGATTCATGGTATACATGCAGCTAGAGCAATGCATGTGGAGTAAGTAAAATATACCTTAAGGTTCTTGGGGCGTGGTTCGGTGGGTGACGGGACGACAGCAAAGAAGAAGGGGTTGGAGGCCCTCCCGCGCCGCCGCTGGGTGGAAAGTGAACAACTGTGCCGGTAGTGGATTCCCTCCCTCGCCGAAGGAGACAGCATTAAGCCTCCTTCCCTTCCCGGGGGACGGATCCTGCCGGCTCTTTGAGTAGCAGTGAGGGGAGAGAGAGGCCAACGATGTTTGTTTAGATCTGGAGAGGGCGAGAGAGTGTGAAGAGAGCAACTACAAGCGCTGAGGCTCCAGCGGGAGAGGGCGAGAGAGTGTGAAGAGAGCAACTACAAGAGCTGAGGCTCCAACGTGTATATATATATATATATATACTGGAGAGAGAGAGAGAGTGTGAAGCGTGCAAACCCTAGAAAACATTTTGACTAGTCAAAGAATCCTCCTGGCAAAAATTATGCTCAAGTGTAGTTATCGAACCCGAGACCTCAAGTTTGATGAGCGAACAGGCTAACCAGCTACACAACCGTCCCGTTATGTTCAACAAGAGGAAAATAACCTTTTATACATTCCTGCATTCGTGTGACAAGCATGCCGTGTTTTTTTGTGTCTGTGGGAGTCATTGGGATTTTAATCATAATCGTGTCATGTGGCTTTGGTGGTAAGACTATCCACAGTGGTGCAGAAATAATGCAGCCTTAGTCACCTTACCTCTCTCCACGTAGTACGTTGGGTCCCACCAGTCAGAGGGTGGAACAAACAAATTAATAAGAAAAATTAAAAGCACCAGCGGTGTATCTTACCTCACAGATCGCGCTACTGCTCGGGAACACTCTCCAATTGATCCCTCTGTTCGCTCACGTACTATTTAAGTGAATCCTTATTATAACATGCACACAAATTTTGGGCACTTGTATTTGACTTAAGTCAGTGTGCCACCGTATCTCGTATACTTACTACTCCCTCTGTCTAGGTGTAATAAGTCATGTTAGAAGGTGCAACGGGACCAAGGTGCGTGCGTGTGCGTGTGTGTGTTTAACAACATGTGTGTGTTAGAGAGTGCGACAGATCGACCTACTCCTACAGAGAGATGGTGTGTAGTGTACGATTTTAGCCGTGAGAGTTGGTGCATCCTCTTGTTTCTGGGCGTGTCCGGTAGGGACATGCAGACAACTGCCATGCCCGCTCCTGACCATCCTGGCCCACCCAAAGCCCCTCCATCACCCGCGCGCGCTTCCTGCCCGAAACAGTCAGCGCTGCTCCAAAGAATCGGTGCCGCATTCATGCCCGGGCAGAGCGGACGCGACCTCTCACTGGCACAAGAGTGATGGTTTCTTCGTCCGTCCAACTTACTGCTAGGTCTATGTGATTTGACGGCTCATTGGTCTTTATTACTGAGGTGGTAGGACTACTGGATGTCCCACACTTTCGGCGAAAGGAGGTACTACTACTACTATATTACAATTTTCTCCATTCTTAAAGCGGAGGAGTGCAAGAGCAGTGAAAACACGCAGCCTCGGTGATTACATGGCCCACCTCACACTATCACCGTGCGACACCTAACTCTTTACATAGTACTCCCTCCGTTCCTAAATATTACTAGATGAGTCCCCGCGCGTTGCCGCGGAACATCGGTATATCTCTCTGCGCAAAATTATCGATTTCATAGAACTAAAAAAAACTCTATAACCGCATGACAAATGTGGTAGCCAAACTAAATAAACTCCCATCATCATTTAGATCATCCCACGTAAGGAAAAAAGATCAGCCAACTCCTACTGCATAATGGGATTATATATTTCTTTGTGACATGTTAATGAGACTTAAAAGCTCACTTACATGCATGCTACCGGTGCATGCTTGCATGCAGACATGTTGATGTGATTTAAAACCCACTCACATGCATGTGCCACGGTATTTCTGCATGCTTGCATGTGGCTTAGTGCGGAGCCTCTCAACGTCTAGATTAGACGGCTATTATGGACTGATTTACTTCATCTAAAAGCTACATCAATTTTTATGATGTGGCTCAAGGAGAGGATAGAGAATTCCTAGTAGTGAGGGCTAGCTATTACTAGTAGATAAGTCTTTGTAGAGATTCCACTAGGTGAACTACATACAGAACAAAATGAATGAATCTACACTTAAAATGCATCTATATACATCTGCATGTGGTTCATGGTGAAATCTCTACAAAGACTTATATTTAGGAACGGAGGAAGTACTAGTATAGTACTACGTACTGTAATTTATCAGTGAGATAAATTTGTACAATGCTATGAAGCTTCCAGCTCCTGTTACATGTATCTTGCGTCCAAGGTTGCCCGTTGCAACATTTCATCAAATACAAAGGAGACTAACATGCTTGCTATTGTATCTCAATGATTGACAAATCATAGCAAATATGTACTCCCTCCGTTCCAAAATAAGTGTCTCAACTTTGTGCAAACTTTAGTACAAAGTTGTACTACTACTAAAGTTGACACTTATTTTGGAACAGAGGCAGCTAAAGAAAAAAACGATCCATGCAGTCCCTAGCCCTTGAAATGTGAACCCTGACCAGGCTTCAATTTGCTGGCAACGTTCGAGCTTCCTAATAAATGAAGTTTGCAACGTTTTGAGCATCGAATCATTTTGTGCAGTTTCACCAAAATTGAGATGGGCATCCCTGTGGCAAAGAAATTGAAGAAGCATGATTAGAATAAGATTACTGGGACTAGTTGATGAGACATAAACTCATCACAAATACAGTATGTAGAAGCCAGTAGAGGTATCAGGTATGTGCGGGGCAAAGAAGTAGAGAAATATCCACAGGGGGTGATGTGGGCAGCTGGAGCAATGGTGCAAGCCGGCTGTAAACGGAGTTGTACCTGAGGGACGTAGCTCAACCTTGAGGAGGGCGGCAGGAGGCGGCAACTGCCCACATCGCGGTAGTGAGCAAGGGACGAAGGTAGCCTCACCGGCTTTGTGAGAGAGAACGGCGGGGACCCATGATCGAGACGTGCCGACAGTGGGTTTTCGCTGTCGGCGACGGCCACCGCATCTACACTAAGCATCCACACCTTCCCCAAGCGGACGTGATCCGTCAGGATGTTAGAGATGTGGCCACAGTCGTTTTGTGCGAGAGAGTGTGAAGAGAGCAACCCCAGCAAGCAACCGTGTAGGCTGGCCCGTCCTGACTATGTATATAGTGGAGCGGTTTCCTTTTCTCTCCATATGAACCTATCATATTGCATACGTGCCACTGAAGAAAAAAAACTTTATTTATAAATGACGCGGCACCTACTACTCGTTCTCCTATAACCTTGCGCTTGGCATCTCCAAAATATTAACCTTGCGATTGGCTCTTCGCCTCTTCGGGAAGTCGAGCAATAATGGTAGTGCAGTATATATCGTTTTGGCTATATGAGACCGAATGAATTGCTGCGCGTCCACCACGTGGGCGAGGGTCGAGGGGCGAGGGAGAGTGCTACTACCTCCATCCTGGTTTATAGGTCCCTTTTATAGTTTGTGCCAAATTTTGACTAAAGATTTAACTAACAAAATGTTAATGCATGTCAAGAAAAATCATCTCATTGGATTCGTATTTGAACATAGTTTTCAAAAATATAATGTTTGGTGACATGCGTGAACATTTTCTTAGTTTAATCTATGGTCAAAATTTGGCACAAAATTCAATGGGGACCAATAAACCCGGACAGTGGTAGTAGTACACATGGAGCAAAATGAGTGAATCTACACTCTAAAATACGTCTATATACATCAGTGTTTGGAGTATGTACTAGTAGTTGATATTGAAATCTACTAAAGGACATATATATTCCAAACAATATGATATAATCTCTATAACCAAGGTAGTAGGGACGAGGAGTAAATGGAGGGAGTAGTAAATTTTTCTCCTCGTCGTGCGAGCCACTACACGCATGGGCGAGGGAGCGGGCGTAAGGCGGAGCAAGCTTCACCTCATCCTGCGAGCCACCGCGCCCGTGGGCGGGGGAGACGGTGTACTAAGCAAGCTTCTCCTCGTTCTCGAGTTGATGGGACACATCAAAAGTACTCCAGTGTATAGATTCTTGCCTCTAAGGTAGGCCCCACATGGTTTGCCTCTTTTTTTAATTTAACATAACTCGTCAAGTCGCAATTTGTTTGTTTACCCATGGTAGACGATCCTCCCTCCACCAAGTGGACAACCAGTACACGTGCCAAATTACCACGTGGGCTGCTTTTTTTGTACAGAAATTAGCTCCACCGTGTACCCGCACGGGTGTGGTTGGGAAAGAGACGGGAGTACGTGCACCGTGCATGCACCTCTTCTCTTCGTGCACGTCCCCCACCTACGTGGGTGTGTGTGAGAGATACAAACCGCGTTCGTGAGTGTTTTTTGTTTTGGGGTGGGGGGGTGGGGGTGAGGTGGGGGGTTGATTTCATGAATTATTTGTGGGAATATGTGTCGATGACATCTCAAACAAAATTTTGCATGCAATGTGTGTGAAATGGAGGCCTATCCATATCATAGATAGAGGGTCGGGCAATCCACGAGAAGAGAGGGAGGGGTCATAGCTATCGATAGAGTGGAAGAGAGGATCAAGTGGGTGGGTGCGAGATCGATGAAGAGAGCCATCGAAATTGTGTGTGTGTGTGCAAGTCAAAGATATAGAGCGACTGGCCTACCGGAACGTTAGAGGGCACATGTCAAGTTTGTGTGTGGCAGGGAGACATGACTAGAGCGCTCGA
>NC_057801.1:123921380-123924264 GCF_018294505.1 Triticum aestivum | reverse complement strand
GGGGAGGGGTAGGCAGAGGCCTAACTATAGAGGTAGAATGACTCATATATGTGTTGAGAAGGAGAGACCTAGCTATGTCTTGAGGGAGATTGGTTGACATCCATACATAATTGAAGGACGGGAAATATGATGGGACAGAGAGAGAGAGGAGAGAGAGAGAGAGGGAGGGAGAGGGGTAGAGTGCTGGATGGGTGATGGAGTTTCTTCTCGGAGATGTTGGGAGAGGCCTACTAGACAAACTGAGGGTGGAACTGCAATGTTATCAATAAGAGTGGGGATGTGTTTCTGTGTGTGCCTATGCGTGATAGATCTATCGGGACGCATCCATGGATGATGAAGGGGAACCATGTGTTTGGCAAGCAAACCTAACTAGATCGGTAGATCAATTGTTGTTTGTCGGAGGAAGGGAGAGACACAACTAATGAGGTAGATGGATCGACGTGTGGGTAAAAATGAGTTATAAGGACCTAGCTAGCTATATGTATAGGGAGAAATCGGTCGGTGTACGTCCATATGTTAGAGGCAAATAAGGCCCAACGAGACGGATAGACAGAGAGAATGGAGCTAGGAGGTGGTGCGAGAGGCCCAACTACTAACTAGATAGGGGGAGGAGCGTGCGGTTGTGAGATCGATGAAAAGAGGGGCAAGAGTCTACACGTGTGTCTGACCGTATGAGAGACACGAGGCAAGGACACATAAAGGAGGAGATTGAAGGTATGTGTGTATGTTGTAGGCAGGCATCGCTGGAGAGGTTTATCGATCGGTGTGTGTCGAAAAGGAGTTGTGGAGACTCTAGGAGAACGACCTAAAGAAAAAAATGAATGTGCCCGGTGGATAGAATGCCGAGGGAGGGGGAGGGCGAGGAGGGCGTGTGCATGCACGAGAGAAAGTTAGTGGTAGTTACAAAGGTTAGAGGATTGTGTGGGTGTAAGAGACTAACAAAGATCACAATTTGATATGAAAGCGGATTCATATATTTGAATAGGAGATCATAGTGTTTTAAACATTGCATGCATGAATATAGCGGTGATACACGTGCTGTGGACATGTTATACCATAATGTGATAATGCATGTCATTTGCATGTCACAGCTAAATGCCGAACAATCTAAACCATAATATACATCAAACAATCTCACATTTTATTTGAATTTGTGATATTGTGTGGCGTTTGCAGCTTACAACTAAATATCGAGCAATCTAAACAATACTATATATCGAACATTCTCACATTTTATTTGAATTTGTGGTAATGTGTGGTGTTTGCAACTCACATCTAAATACTTGTAGGCGTAGGGGGCGGGGCACCATACATAATGTGATAAACACATTATACATATGAGACATGGTTTAGATTATGAAGATCTAGCTAGAGCTAGAAATGTAATATGATTTGAAATCAAAATAAAGTGGATTCAAAAAATCTAGTTCGAGTTCATATAGTACACAAAGTTCATATGTAACTCGAGACTAATCATGTGGTGTGATGTGAAGATAATACACAAACGATGGTTTAACTTGACAATAATGATGATTGTAGATCTTATTAAAACAGAGAAATGAATTCAAATGCTTTGACTTCACAACAATCATTACTGTAGATCTTATTCAAATTTAGTTCATATTGAAGCAGTAGTACATACGTTTGGAATGCACTAAAACGTTCATTTGAGTAGTAGGTTGCATGCATTATACACGTAGCGAAATATTTTAATTGAACATAACATTAATTAAAAGTTTTGAATGACATTTGTAGTGCACATTAATTTGGTACAGTACACGTTAGGCTTGTCCGGAAATTTCAACCCGCGCCTTGTTAGCCCGGAATATTTAAGATATATCTTTGTCTTGTTGTGCTCCGACAACTCCCTCCATCTCAACCCGCGCCTTGCTATTCCGAAATTACAACGCACGCAAAAACTCCCACCTCGTATGAAATCCCGACATGTGAAATGCCCGTGGCACCCCTGAACCGAAAGAACCGCCTCAAATCGGTGGGGGGTACTTTCGTAACTTACCCCACATTCCGGAGAAGCGCATCTCTAAGCCATGGTTCCCCACTGCCATCCAATCCGCCCACCCATTCGTACACCGAGGCCGCGAAAACCCGCGACGAAACCCCACACCCTGCTCTGTCCGCCACCCAGCCGGAGCCTCTTCCCCGACGACGTCGTCCACAGCAACACCTCGGCGTCCCTCATCCACCGTACCGGATGAGGATCCGTCGTCGATATCATCGTCCCGCCGGTTCAGCCACCCCGTCCTCCACCTCCAAGGAGTTGCCCTGATGTTCCCCTCGTCTTTCGCGCACCTCCATTCCCACACCGCCATCTTCACCTGCACCACTGTAAGAGCATCATCATCACTGTTTCCTCGGATGAAGCTGTGGCCTAATCGGCGCCACCAAAGAGGCTGTACACTAATCGCCGCATTTTCTTCTTGATTCGATCTCACGGTGCTGCCGGCGCTCGGTCCCGAGCCGACACGGCGCGGATCCATCCACGGCGGCGTCGCCGACCACTTCCTCCATGGCGTCGCTCCCTCGGCGATGACGTCCACATCAGTAGGAGCTGTTGCTGCTTTAGCTCTCGCTCGCGCTGCTGCTCTGCTCTTGCTCTCGGTCCCTTGCCTAGTCTGCTCTTGCTATTGCTCTTGCTCGCGCTGCTGCTCTCGCTCTTGCTCTTGCTTGCAATGCTGCTCTGATTTGGCTACACTTCAGTCGACTGAATCGACTTTTGGGTCAGTCAATTTTCAAGGGGTGGGCTCGCCGGGGTGAAGGAAGAACCAGCCGCAGCGGGGAGGGGGGCTCGCCGGAGAGGTACCCCACTATCTATCTTAGGGTTCAGGATGGGGGTGGTGGTCGCCGGTGGTGGCGGGGTGTTGGC
>NC_057801.1:123909702-123921104 GCF_018294505.1 Triticum aestivum | reverse complement strand
CGGGGCGGCAGCGGACCGCGGTGGGGAGTGTTTTCGGGGCGGGCGGGGCGGCGCACCACCGTCCGCGGGCGGCGGGGGGCTGCTGTTTGGCCGGTGGTGGCTGGCGGCTCAGGGGGGTGGAGGTTGAAGATGAACCGCATGTGCTTGATTTCGTATCCAACGGCTGCAAAATCGACTGACCAGAGATGAAAAAGTCAGTCGACCGACGTGTAGCCTCACCTTGCTAGTGTGTTCAGTTTCGACAGCAAAATTCAGTTTCGACAGTTAAGTTCAGTTTCGACAGTTAAGTTCAGTTTCGACAGTTAAGTTCTGTTTCAATAGTTAAGTTCAGTTTCAACAGTTAAGTTGAGGGATGAGCGGCTGACGTATTTTACATCTAGCACTTTGTGGTTATGTATTTTACGTCATGTATTGGAGATGCTATTAGAATTCCACTCAGGTTAACGTTGTTCGTTGTCTCTCTTGTCCTGCTTCAGCCTCCGCGTCGTACAACTCACCGGAGCTGCTCCAACAACGAAACCCTCCATCACAGCGGAGCAGTACCTCGGGCTCCATCTCCAGACGCCTAAGATCTTCTTACCCTCCTCCGACAACAAAGTCAGCCGGAGCATCCTCACCGGCCAACCCAATCACGCTGAGATCGACATGGCTTCGACAAGGAGGTTGTACACTTGTTGCATCTCTTTTTTACTCTACATGTTATATATATTGTCCACTGAGCACACAGTTTTGTTCCTTTAGTGTCTCCTTGAAAGAAAAAATGTAGGAATTTTAATTTTCACTTGTCCTCCTTTTCAAATTCCTATTCATGAAGCACAAGACTAAGAGATAGTAGCATACTAGCATTATAACCTTACATTTTCTTGTGGTTTGACTTAATCTCACCATGCTTCTTTGCATCTTGTGATCTTCAAATTGTTGTGAATCAAACACCCAGATTGGCAGAAATCCCGTGTTTTTAAATTCTTTGTTTTGCACGTGCATTCCTATCCTATTCCTGTCTATTTCCTATCACTGCATTATTGGAATCCTCCAATTCAAACGAGCCCTTACAGAATTACTTGTCTTACAGATAGTTGTCAAAGAAAACCTTGCGTGGTTTGTTCCGCTCCTGCTGCGCCATCGTCCACCCCAGCTCAGCTGCTCCAACGACATAAGGGTCCAGCACAGCAGGGATCCGTCGTCTAGACTATCTTTCGCCGCCTCAGATCTTCTTCCCCGCCGGTGGCAGCCATGAAAACTGCATTACCATCATCAACCGAGCAGATGACCTCAAGGACTACATGGGTCCGCAAGAGAGGTCGCACTCTTTCGTGTCTTCTTACGTTATGCATCTCTTAATATTACATGCTACTTTATCGTCCTGTTCACCGATTAGACTCTGAGTCAGCTCCAAACTAATGGTCAAACTTGAGTTTTTAAATGGTTGTGGTGTACATATCGGGTCCGCTATCAATAGTATCTATCTACTATCTGGTTAATCTCCGGTGTCTACTATGAGTTTCATGTTGGGTGTGAAATAAAAAGTAAAGAAGCCATTATCTGTATTTTTTAACTGAAGCCATTATCTGCCTGCTATTATTGGTTTTGGGTCTATCCACAGGTTGCTACCATCACTCTTGATTTCTGCATGCACTCCTTACATAATCTCACTATGATTTATTCCTATGCATGACAGTTATTGTAAACAATGGAACTGAACATGTAGAGCAAAACAGACGAGCCTTGCGTGGCAATAAAATTTCATGCAGACGTCGCTCCATGGTAGGCGCAAAGGCAGCCCCCCTCCACGCATTTCAGATTGTAATCGAGAGGAAGATATCTGTTCTGAGGGGGATTCAGAAGGAGAAGACAACTCCTATTTACCTCTCGAAGTAAATGACCACGGGTAGCCTAGCCAGCTCCCTTTAGCCCTTCGAAAAATAACAGACCAATCGAGCCTTCGAGCACCCAAGACGTGGGGCCGCCTTCCTCCGGCCGGCTGCCTCATAGGCCGACTACCGGAAGGCGGCCCCGCCCTAAACTCTCATGGAGGAGGCCACATAGGGCCGACTCCAAGAAGCCGGCCACGAAAAGACCGACTCTAGGAAGCCGGCCCCTGGCAGGCGGCCAGGACCGTGCCCTCAAAGTCTGCGGCCCCATAACGATGATGGGACCGGGCGTGGCAACAGTGGAGCCTGCCACCCCGGAATCCTAGAGCGCGCATGGCTAATAGTAGCCGTACGGGGTAGCCATCACCCGTCCGGTGTGGCACTGTAGCCATGATGACCATGACACCGTTGATGATGGGCCGACAGTACGGCCCGCAGGCGGCGGGCCCCTTTGGTCAGAGAGACGACCGAAGGCGGCCAGGCCTCCCCCAGTCGGCCTGGGTTGCGGCCGGCTTCCAGTAGCCGGCATGCTGCCCTCCTTGAAGCACGCGCGCCATTAAGGAGATAAGACGAGGTAAGGCTACAGTGAGAGCCCGCTAGGCGGCGGCACTGTAGCCATGCTTACCTCGACGAAGCCCTCGTCATCAAGGGTGAGGCAACAGTAACCAGCCCCCGACAAGACCCCCAAGCGGTGGGGCTAGCCTGTCGGCCAAGAGGCCGGCAGTCAGCAAGACCCATCAGTCGGCGGAGAAGCCGGTGACCGTAGACACTGACGGCTAGGGCCCATGCCCAGCCGGATTACCGTTGTACCCCTAGGGGGTAGGCCTATATAAACCCCCCAGGGCACCCATGCAAAGGGTTGATCTCAGATAGTTTTAGATACTACACGAAGGGGAGAAGAGAGCTAGCCTGGCCCTTCTTCCTCCTCACACCGAACAGCTCAAGGAGCCTCTTGTAGCCACTTCTTGATCTAGTGATCATGCGGAGACCCCGCAAAGCAGGACTAGGGGTGTTATCTCCACGAAGAGCCCCAAACCTGGGTAAGATCCGCCGGCATGCATGTCTTCGCCTCATCCCGTTTCCAGGCACCGGCGATGTCTTACTGGCTCCCACAATGACAAGCCACCCATTGGCATATGTCGCACCTACCACCTGACATTTGGTGCCCACCATGGGGCCAGGTGCACCATCGTCCGAAGACCTGCTCTGGACGGGAACCCTTTTTCTCCCTAGTGAGCGTAGCCAGCCCGGCATGCCCGATGGCGCTTGCCCCGACGCTCTGCAAGGCGTTGACGACGCATGTGCAACAAGCTGCCTCGCCGATCTTCTTGGTGAGGCCCGCATCTCCGACGAGCCCGCATCCAACGCGGGCACCAGCTGCCCCGAGAGCCGCCTCATCAGCCTCCTCGACCAACTCCACGTCTCCAGCGAGCCTACTGCGGATTTGGAGTCGGTTGGCTCCACCGACCCGATGCTTGTCGACTCCGACACGGCATTGCTTGACGCTTTCCCCACCAATGTGATCATCTTCGACGACCCTCTTCCTCGAGCCGACAGCGACGGTAGCACCGTCACCGAGGTGCTAGTCATCAGCCATGGCGCCACCTCTAGCGAGAACGCCCACAACGCCTTGCAAGCGGCGTTGCACGACTTGTCTGCCCCCATCCCGGCCAACGCCGACGCCGAGACGCTGGAGGCACGCCGCCTCGCCCTCATCGCAGAGGGCCAGAATATAGCCTCCATGAGACGCCTCACTGAGGCTCATCAGTGTGAAGTTGACCACGCCGCCTTCGGTACGCCGCCTCCTGGCGGGCCGAGCCGAGCCGGCGTCGTCAAGAAACCCGGCGCGGCAATCACCAGCATGCTGGGAGCTGACCGCCCAGTCTACGCCACGCCCCTTGAGAACCTACGTGCCGCCCAGGCGGCCGTAGACGAGCTGAATGGAATGGGGGCCGACGAGCTCCCCTACATGACCAGACGCATCCAGCACTTGATCAACGCGGCCGCAGAGCGACATGAAGCCAACGCCCGGGCTGGGAGTCCTCCCCCACGCCGAGAGCATGGTGCATCCTCACGGACATCGACTGCTGGCGACGCCCATGCTAGACAAGAAAAAGAGCCGGCTGCTAGCCGCAGTCGGACTCGAATCACCATCGAGCGCGACGCTGAAGGCCGCCCTCGAGCCGTGGAACGACGAGGCAATCCACCTCCTCCTCCGCCTCACGGGGAGAGATATCCCACCCCGCCGCCTGTCACGCAACCGACTCTCAGCGGCCGACTGGGCCACGGAGAAGGAGTCCGCGAGAATGATGCACGCCACCGGATCGACCGCCTAGCGCGATCCCTGGTTGTAGAAGAAGAAGACGATGTGGGCCCGCCCTGCTTCAGCCCCCGCATCTACGACGAGCCCTTCCCCAAAGGGTTCTCGCTCCCGAGAGACACGCCCAAGTACAACGGCTCCGTGAAGCCGGAAGATTGGTTGATCGACTACTCCACCACAGTTCGCATAGCAAGCGGCAACAGGCGTGTTGCCGTGAAGTACGTCTCCCTCATGCTCCAAGGCACAGCACACACCTGGCTCAACAGCCTCAAGCTTTACAGCGTCAACAGCTGGCTAGACTTCACAGAAGTCTTCATCCGCAACTTCACCAAGACGTACACGCGGCCTCCCAAGCCTCGCCAGCTTACCCTGTGTGTTCAAGGGCCCAGCGAATTGACACGCGACTACCTCACACGTTGGGCCAAGCTCCACAACTCCAGTGAGGGGGTGCACGAGGTTCAAGCTATAGAATACTTCACCGCCGGGTGCCGAGAAGGCACCCTCCTCAAGCACCGACTCCTCTGCGACGAGCCGACTACCCTCGACGAGCTGTTGATCATAGAAGACAAATACGCCACGGCCGACTCTTCAATGAAGACCGAGCTCCGAGTAGACGGCTCCGAAAAAGTACTAGCTCCGTCTCCCAAGACGCCGGCTGGAGAATCCAGCCGACACCCGTACCAGAGCTACCACGAGCGCAAGGCCCCCTATGCCGCCTTCCACCAGTTGGCAGGTGGCCACGGTCGAAGACGAACAGCCCGAAGGGCGTCCCGCGCCCAAGAAGCAGAAGGGTGGCCGGCCGGCTTGGCAGCCGACTTTCTCCTACGAGCAAACCCTCGATGCCCCCTGCAAGTTCCATAGCGGCGCAAAGCCGTCCAACCACAAGACTCGGAAATGCCATTGGCTCACACGAATCTCCAAGGGCGAAGGGCTAGTGCCGCCTCCGCCTGCTGGCCAGCCGCCTCCAGCCCCTTAGCAGCCGGCCGCTCGGCCAGCGGTCGGAGCTATTCAAGACGAGTTCCCCGATGAACATGCCGCCTACATCGTCTTTACAAGCCAGAGTGAAGACCAGCGTAGCCGGCGCCGACAGCAGCAAGAAGTCAACGCGGTCGCCTTACAACCCCGAGTTCATGCACTGGTCGGAGAAGCCTATCAGCTGGAGCCAAGCCGATCACCTAGAGGTGATGCCGTCTCCTGGTTCCTATGCACTGGTTTTGAATGCCACCCTCGCGACAGAAAGGCGAGCTGCCCGCTTCTCCCATGTGCTGATAGACGGCATGAGCAGCATCAACATACTGTACCGTGACACCATGGAGAAGCTGAACATCAAGCCGAAGCAGCTCATGCCAAGTCGGACTGTGTTCCATGGCATCGTACCCGACCTGTCCTGCTCGCCAATCGGCAAGATCAAGATGGATGTCCTCTTTGGGGGCAAGGATCATTTCCACCGAGAAGCAATATGGTTTGAAGTAGTGGATCTAGAGAGCCCTTACCACGCATTGCTTGGCCGACCTGCTCTGGCCATGTTCATGGCTGTACCCCACTACGCCTACCTCAAGATGAAGATGCCGAGTTCCAAGGGCATCATCACCATAGCCGGAGACTACAAGAAATCCTCTGAGTGTGCAGTCGCTAGCAGCCGGCTGGCCGAGTCCCTCGCGATCGCTGAAGAGAGAAAGATGCTGGACCGAGTCGTGGCCATGGCTGGCAAGCAGCCAGCTTAGTCCCCTGACCCCATGGAATCTGATGCTCAAGGTTCTATCCAGCCGGCCAAAGAAATAAAAAAGATACCTCTAGACCCAGAGCACCCGGAGAGGTTTGTCGCCATTCGAGCAAACTTGGACAACAAATAGGAAGGCGAGCTCCTCGATTTCCTTCGTGAGAATCAGGATATCTTCGCATGGTCTCCCATAGACATGCTGGGTGTTCTGAAGGATTTCACCGAGCACAAATTACATGTCCGAGCAGATGCAAAACCAGTCAAGCAACCCCTCCACCGACTATCAGAGGAAAAGAGAAGGATTGTAGGAGAAGAGATAGCCCGGCTTCTGGAGGCCCGCTTCATCATGGAGGTGTTCTTTCCAGAGTGGCTTGCCAACCCGGTCCTTGTGTTCAAGAAGAATAACAAGTGGTGTATGTGTATAGATTACACCAGCCTCAACAAAGCCTGCCCCAAATATCCATTTTCCTTACCTCGAATCGATCAAGTGATAGACTCCACAGCCGGATGTGAGCTTTTTAGTTTTTTTGGATGCCTACTCAGGCTACCACCAGATAAAGTTGGATCCGGCTGACCGCCTGAAGACCGCCTTCAACACACCCTTCGGAGCTTTCTGCTACCTGACTATGACATTTGGCTTGAGAAATGCCGGTGCCACTTTTCAGCGTTGCATGCAGAAATGCCTCCTCAAGCAGCTCGGCAGAAATGCCCACGTTTATGTGGATGATGGCGTGGTGAAGACGGAGAAGCACGACACCTTGCTAGAAGACCTCAGAGAGACATTTGAAAACTTGCGCCGGTTCCAGATCAAGCTCAACCCCGAGAAATGCGTGTTCGAGGTACCAGCTGGCCAACTTCTAGGCTTCCTGGTCTCTGAATGTGGCATTGAATGCAACCCGGTGAAGATCAAGGCCATAGAGAGAATGAAGATTCCTACCAAGCTACGAGACGTCCAAAAGTTCATCGGATGCTTGGCATCCTTGAACCGATTCATCAGCCGGCTCGGAGAGAAGGCTCTCCCCCTCTACCGACTCATGAAGAAGTCCACTCACTTTGAGTGGAACGACCAAGCGGACCAAGCTTTCCATGGGCTCAAGAAGATGCTGACCACAGCGCCCGTCTTGGGGGCACCTACTGAGAAAGAGCCCATGCTCCTTTACATTGCCGCCACTAGCCGGGTGGTCATCACCGTTATCGTGGTTCAGCGCCCAGAAGAAGGCCGAGTTCAGCTAGTCCAGAGGCCGGTGTATTATTTGAGCGAAGTACTGTCCACCTCAAAGCAGAACTACCCGCACTATCAGAAGATGTGCTATGGTGTGTACTTCGCCGCCAAGAAACTCAAGCCCTACTTTCAAGAGCACCCCATCAAGGTCGTATGCACTGCCCTGCTCGCCGAGATCATAGGCAGCGGGGATGCATCCGGCCGGGTGGCAAAATGGGCCTTAGCGCTGGCTCCTTACACAATCTTCTACCAGCCTCGCACTGCCATCAAGTGTCACGCCCAATATGTGACCCTATCCAAAAGGAACTCGAAGGTCCCACCAAGGATAGACCTGCATATTGAAACGCTTTTGTAAGGTGGATATCATTACATCAACATTACATAATAGATGGGGATACATACAAGAGGCATACAATGCCACACGAATACAACATCACAATACATCAGAGCATCATCCGACTACGGATGAATCACAAACAGAAACTCAAACGACAACCACCCTGCTAGCCCAGGCTGCCGACCTGGAACCTATCCCCTGATCGAAGAAGAAGCAGAAGAAGAACTCAACGCAAGCAAGCATCGCTCTCGCATCATGATCATCGCACAACCTGTACCTGCAACTGTTGTTGTAGTAATATGTGAGCCACAAGGACTCAGCAATCCCATTACCATGGGTATCAATACTAGCAAAGCTTAATAGGAAAGAAAGGGGTAAAGTGGTGAGGTTGCAGCAGCGACTAAGCATATATGGTGGCTAACATACGCAAATAAGAGCGAGAAGAGAGCAAATGGAACGGTCGTCAACTAGTAATGATCAAGAAGTGATCCTGAACTCCTACTTACGTCAAACATAACACAGAAACCGTGTTCACTTTCCGGACTCCACCGAAAAGAGACCATCACGGCTACACACACGGTTGATGCGTTTTAATTCGGATCTGGTGTCAAGTTATCTACAACCGGACATTAACAAATTCCCATCTGCCTATAACCGCAGGCATGGCTTTCGAAAGTTTATACCCTGCAGGGGTGTCCCAACTTAGCCCATGACAAGCTCTCACGATTAACGAAGGAATAGACCTTCTCCCAGGAAGACCCGATCAGACTCGGAATCCCGGTTTACAAGACATTTCGACAATGGTAAAACAAGACCAGCAAAGCCTCCCGATGCACCGACAAATCCCGATAGGAGCTGCACATATCTCGTTCTCAGGGCACACCGGATGAGCAAGACGTCGGGTTGGCATAGACCCTGGTTGCCCAAGGGGCGCCGGACATCGCTCGGTTCGGACCAACACTTAGACAAGCACTGGCCCGGGGGGGCTAAAATAAAGATGACCCTTGGGTTGGCCGACCCAAGGGAAAGGGGTAGGTGGTGGTGAGGCAAATGGTAAAACCAAGGTTGGGCCTTGCTGGAGGAGTTTTATTCAAAGCGAACTATCAAGGGGGTCCCATAAATCACCCGACCGTGTAAGGAACGCAAAATCCGGGAACATAACACCAGTATGACGGAAACTAGGGCGGCAAGAGTGGAACAAAACACCAGGCATAAGGCCGAGCCTTCCACCCTTTACCAAATATATAGATGCATTAATAATATAAGAGATATTGTGATATCCCAACCAAAATCCTGTCCACCATGGAGAAATCTTCAACTTCACCTGCAACTAGCAACGCTATAAGAGGGGCTGAGCAAAGCGGTAACATAGCCAAGCAACGGTTTGCATAGGAAAGGTGTCAAAGGTTAGAGGTTCATGGCAATTTGGGATGGTTTGATAAACAGGTAATAGGTAGCACAGCAAAGCGATAGAACGAAGAAACTAGCATAGCCATGATAGTAGTGAGATCCAGGGTAGCGGTCATCTTGCCTGAAATCCCGCAAGGAAGAAGAACGAGTCCATGAAGAAGATGAAGCCACGAGACGAACCAAGCGTAGATGAATGAATCCTCACGATCGCAACGAAACAGGAACTATCGAAAATAAGCACACAACAAGGTAAACACACCACACATGAACAAGGCATGATGCACGAACAAGCATGATTCATCACAAAGCTACATGAAGCTACTCATGGCAAGAGATGATGCAAACAAGAGCAACACATCAAGGCAAGTTTAAATGAGGCCGGGAACAACATATAACAATTCCGGTAAGTCCTCATATGCATATTTCGAAATTGGTCCAGATCTGAATAAACATTATGTTCAAGTTGTTAAACAGCAAGTTAAGATGCACAACGATGATCTACACGAGATTCTAGTCAAGTTACATATAAAGTTCATTTAATTCGGAGCTACGATCTAGAAGATATGAGCAAAACAAGTTAAACATGGCAATGATGCAAAATGCATCCAAACATCAAGCAAACACCTCAAAACAAGGATGCAACATGATAATATGAAACTACATGCAATTCTAAGCAAGTTCATATAGAGCACACTCAAAACGGAGCAATGGTTCAACACATGCACACTATACAAGTTATAGCAAGAATCTGTCCAAAACAGCAACTAGGCATATTGCAAGCATCAAAACAACATGCTACAACATCTCAACATAATAACAAAAGGCATGGGCATGATGTACAGGTAAAGCATGTCAAAACATGAACACTGAGCTATCTCTAGAAATCACTAGAACATGCTCAAACACACATGGTAAGATTGCAACTTATAACAATTCCAGACTTTGCAGAAAATAACATCACGATGCAATGTTCAGAGCTATCAAACAACATGTTACAGGAACCTACAATGGCAAACAAAGGAATGGCATGAATCTACTAAATGCATAGATCAAAAGTCCCTTAATGACCATAAGCCAAAAAGGATCAGAAAATATGATGGCACCCATGTAAACATAGCAAGTTATTATACAGATTCAAACATGGCAGGAACATAATTATGAAGGCATGTAGATGAGCTTGTGCAACTCACTACAGAGCAATACATAGCATGGCAAGACAACCAACAGTAAGAAGACATATTTGAGAAGCTAGGCATGGTAAGAGCAAGGTCATAGGATGCATGGAACAGTAGCAAAACACATGGGAATAAGTGAACTTAATGTAAATAGGCTGACAACAACATTATGAAGCAACTTTGGAGCAAGATATGAACAATCTACAAGAAGCTATAAATGCAACCAGGGGCATGGGTGGATAAGGGATGACATTTAGATCAAAACATGTTTATAGAACATCTCCAGATTATGCATATAATGACTAGTAGCAATATGTTTATATAGCATCACGAAATAACAGATTCAGCCTAGCAAAACAGCAACATCATGAACCCTACTTAACAAGCTCGATTCACTCACCACAAGTCGTTGCATGACAATATAAGCATAGCATCATCAAGAAGACATGTTTGTGTAACAAACCAAGTCAAGAACAAGTCCATAGCATGCAAGGATCAACTATAGCAACCTTGGCCAAATTGAATAACATGTAAACAATCTGCTAGGAAACATTTTGAAACAAAAGTAGAGCACGAAAATGACATGCTAGACTACTCTATAATTGCAACAAAGGGCATGAATGGAGAGACAATAACCACATGTTCAAAACACCCTTACTGAAGTATCTCAAAATATGCATGGAACTCTCTATAGCATCAAGTTTACATGGCATCAAAATAACAGCAGAACAGGGACTAAAATCAGCAACATCATGATGCCTTGTTTGCATGCTTGTGCTAGTCACCACATTGATCACAAAAATACATGGTAAACACCTCTGTAAAGAAGACATGGCATAGTTCAAAACACATGAAGACATCAACCTCATAGGATGCACACATCAATCATGGCAAAAATGACAAAAGAGCTCATTCTGAGAAGAGACAGCAGAAAACATTATGAAGCACTCTTACAACAATGATTCAGGCATCTAGATGACCTCAAATGAATATGATGCAATGGGATGAAATGATGTACTCGTCGAGACGAACGATTTGACATATTACACGCACGAAATGGAGCTACGGATGCAGAGTTACGGCGTGATGAACATGGCATGATAATTACTGAAACTGGGGACTTAGGCAATTTCGGGTCAACCTTCGCACGGATTCCGAGGCCGGCCGGAACTCGCTGGAACTTCGCCGGAGTTCGGGGAGGAGGCCGGGGAGGGCCGGAGAAGGCGCATCCGGGCCGGATCTCGTCGGATCCGGCCGGATCTTGGCGCGGGGAGGCGGAGGAGGATCCGCGGGAGCTTGGGCGCGGGATGGCGGGCGCACGGGCGCGGACGTCGAGGCGGCGACGCC
>NC_057801.1:123902257-123909386 GCF_018294505.1 Triticum aestivum | reverse complement strand
GCGGGCCGGCGATGGGCTCCGCGGGCCGCGGCGGAGGCGGGGAGCCGGACGGACAGGTGGCGGGAGCTGATTCGCGGAGGGCGGCGGCGGACGTGTCCGGTCCGGTCCGGACATGTCCGGCGCGCACGGAGGGAAAAATCTAGGGTTTCGGGGGGATCATCCGCGAATTTCGGGGGAGGGGCTAGTTTTATAGGTAGAGGGAACTAGGAGAGTCCAAATGAGGAGCGGTTTTCGCCCACACGATCGTGATCAAACGACCGAGAGCATGGAGGGGAGTTAGGTGGGTTTTGGGCCACTTTGGAAGGGGTGTTGGGCTGCAAAGAGAGATGGGCTTTACGGTTACCCGGTTAACCATTGGAGTACCAAACGACCTCCAAATGGCATGAAACTTGACAGGCGGTCTACCGGTGCTATACCAAGGCCACTTGACAAGCCTCGGGTCATTCCGAGAAAGTTTAACACCCGCTCACAACGAGAGGCAAAAGGGGAACGCCGGAGAGCATAGGAGCGCCGGATTGCAAAACGGACAAAGGGGAAAAGGCTCGGATGCATGAGACGAACACGTATGCAAAATGAAATCCACATGATGACATGATAGAATGCAACACGCAAGCAAATGACATGGCAACGATGGCGAATAACTGGCAGACACCTGGCGCATCGAAACCGGGGCGTTACAACACTCCTCCACTAACAAGAGATCTCGTCTCGAGATCTCAGGACCGAGACGGAAGGGAAAAAAGGATGAGGTGAAACAAGAACTCCAGAGAAGAAGCAAAGAATCGATAGCACTCGAGAAAAAGAGAGGAACAACGAGAATGATGAGAATCGAAAGCTCACGGAATCAGATAGACTATGAAAGCACTCGTTCTAACTGGAGTGGTTAGGATGAGAAAAGAAACGAATAAGACTGAAAGGATTTAGGCAGCACTCCGGCTGAAACATGGAAAGAATAGAACACAAACTTCACAAGATGGAATTACACTTGACGAGAACATCACAAAACCTCCGGAAGAATTAAAAGAATGAAATGAAATGAACTTAGAAGGAAGGGTTGAACGGAATTGTTGAGAAAATCAACAACGAAAGGATAAGCTTGTTGTGGACTTATGGAAAACAACTCAAAATTATGAGGTGATCACCGACCACGAGCGGAAAAGATTAAATAATTGGGAAGAAAGAAGAAATGCAAAACTCCCCTTCAAAAGAAAATGAAGAATTACTTGCACTTCGAGACACGAGAAGAAAAGATACTTGAACTCCACCAACAAGAATCTTGATGAACTCTTGAAAGGATGAATTAAATCATGAAGAACCACCATGAAGAACTCCGGTAACAAAAGGATGATGAGATAGAATGAAGGCTGAAAGAATAAGATGAGCCTTGCGATGATTTAGATGGAGGTTCTGACGAGATGACCGAGGAAATTTGAACTCCAGAAAAGAAAGGAAGAAAGCATTTCAAACTAGAATTTATTCATCCAGAACAAACTCTGAAGGAATGGATTACTCACTACGAGGAAAAAAGAATAAGATTTATTGTATGCTTATCCTTCATCAAATTAAATTGATGACAAGATGGACTTACATACTACTTATTCTTCTTGAAAAGGATTGAGAAATGACATGTCGCAAACTTGAGAAGATCTTCATGAACCACCGGTAGGATTGAAAAGAACGAATGAATTAAAATGATAATCAAAGAAAAAGAATCTTGGACGAACCACCGTAAGAATTCAAAAATGACTGACGAACGAGAATGAATCACCGGGAAGAATTAGAAGAACATATCTGCTCGAGGGGATTTAGATGCAAAAGAACGAAGAGATTATGAACTGATAAAGAATACTTGAACGAAGCACCGGGGTAATTGGATAACGATAGCTGAAATGATGAGGGCGAAGAATTCTTCTGGAACGATGGCCTCCGGTGAAAAGAAATGGGAAAACAACTTCTGACATACTCCGGATGGGTGAGAAAAGGAATATGTGACAAATGGAATAAATCAATAGGATAACAAGAACTAGAATCACGAATATTCGAGAGAACGGACAAGATTTAGAGGAAAAACTCTTCTTCGATCTTCAAATGACGACGAGAAACACCACCAAAATTGCTGAGATACTCTGGGAGAATGAAAAGCGAAGAGGTTGAGCCAACAATGAAATGATTTGAATTGATCTTGGAGAAGACATGTGACTGATGAAATTCATACTTACGTCACACTTGAAAAGAATTGAGAATAACTCTGGGGAATTAGAAGAGTCAGGTAAGATCCTGGGAAAAGACCTGTGGGTTAGGGCCCACTGAAGAGATAACACCGTTGAAAAGGATGATGAACAGATAGATGATGCACCGGAACAATTGAAATATTTGAATGAGGTGACAACCTTGAATTAATTCGGACACAGACGGATCTCTTGAGATGTCTTGAACACTCCGGAAGGATAAACTGGCGAGAGGCGAACGAGCAAGGAGAACACTTGATCGAAGGAAGAGAATATAATCAACCCGAAAAACCTGAATTGAGTCCACCGGAGAAGAGATGAAGAATGATGAATGAGACTAGAATTCACCGGTTGAAATGATATAGGAAGGCTGAAGAGGCTCCACACGAATGGAATAGATGGTCGAGAGAGAGTCAGAATCCCATAAGAAAAAGGGGTGGTAGGGTGGGAAAAACAAAGGAAACTTGGAAGGGGGAACCGATGAATGTCTTGAAGAGAAAACACCGGTTGAAATCATTGAGGAAAGAAAACAAAGATTTCGCACGAGTAGGATGGATACTCGATTACGGACTCTGGTTCCGAGATGAAAAAGGGTGGGCGGGTGGGAAAGAAAACAACTGAGGATTGAACTCAAAGATGAAGAGGCTCGAGTCGACTTGACGAGAAATGCACCGGATGAAAAGAGCTGAGAACCAACGATCGGAAAACCAACTGTGTGATCCTAAAGAAAAAATTGAAGGGGAAGAGGAGTAATTCAAAACACCTACGTCAAGATTCCTCACTAGAGCGACAAAGGGGAAGAGGAGTAAAAAGAATTCCTACTCTCCGATATAACTAGACTCAGAAAACAGTTTTCTTCTAGACTCAACAACGGCCAAACTACACGATCAATCAAGGGGGCTCCTAGGGTCGGTCGAGGCTCTGATACCAACTTGTCACGCCCAATATGCGACCCTATCCAAAAGGAACTCGAAGGTCCCACCAAGGATAGACCCGCATATTGAAACGCTTTTGCCCAGGCATACAACGCCACACGAATACAACATCACAATACATCAGAGCATCATCCGACTACGGATGAATCACAAACAGAAACTCAAACGACAACCACCCTGCTAGCCCAGGCTGCCGACCTGGAACCTATCCCCTGATCGAAGAAGAAGCAAAAGAAGAACTCAACGCAAGCAAGCATCGCTCTCGCGTCATGATCATCGCACAACCTGTACCTGCAACTGTTGTTGTAGTAATCTGTGAGCCACGAGGACTCAGCAATCCCATTACCATGGGTATCAAGACTAGCAAAGCTTAATAGGAAAGGAAGGGGTAAAGTGGTGAGGCTGCAGCAGCGACTAAGCATATATGGTGGCTAACATACGCAAATAAGAGCGAGAAGAGAGAAAATGGAACGATCGTCAACTAGTAATGATCAAGAAGTGATCCTGAACTCCTACTTACGTCAAACATAACACAGAAACCGTGTTCACTTTCCGGACTCCGCCGAAAAGAGACCATCACGGCTACACACACGGTTGATGCGTTTTAATTCAGATCTGGTGTCAAGTTATCTACAACCGGACATTAACAAATTCTCATCTGCCTATAACCGCAGGCACGGCTTTCGAAAGTTTATACCCTGCAGGGGTGTCCCAACTTAGCCCATGACAAGCTCTCGCGATCAACGCAGGAATAGACCTTCTCCCCGGAAGACCCGATATGACTCGAAATCCCGGTTTACAAGACATTTCGACAATGGTAAAACAAGACCAGCAAAGCCTCCAAATGCACCGACAAATCCCGATAGGAGCTGCACATATCTCGTTCTCAGGGCACACCGGATGAGCAAGACGTCGGGTTGGCATAGACCCTGGTTGCCCAGGGGGCGCCGGACATCGCTCGGTTCGGACCAACACTTAGACAAGCACTGGCCCGGGGGGGCTAAAATAAAGATGACCCTTGGGTTGGCCGACCCAAGGGAAAGGGGTAGGTGGTGGTGAGGCAAATGGTAAAACCAAGGTTGGGCCTTGCTGGAGGAGTTTTATTCAAAGCGAACTGTCAAGGGGGTCCCATAAATCACCCGACCATGTAAGGAACGCAAAATCCGGGAACATAACACCAGTATGATAGAAACTAGGGCGGCAAGAGTGGAACAAAACACCAGGCATAAGGCCGAGCCTTCCACCCTTTACCAAATATATAGATGCATTAATAATATAAGAGATATTGTGATATCCCAACCAAAATCCTGTCCACCATGGAGAAATCTTCAACTTCACCTGCAACTAGCAACGCTATAAGAGGGGCTGAGCAAAGCGGTAACATAGCCAAGCAACAGTTTGCATAGGAAACATGTCAAAGGTTAGAGGTTCATGGCAATTTGGGATGGCTTGATAAACAGGTAATAGGTAGCGCAGCAAAGCGATGGAACGAAGAAACTAGCATAGCCATGATAGTAGTGAGATCCAGGGTAGCGGTCATCTTGCCTGAAATCCCGCAAGGAAGAAGAACGAGTCCATGAAGAAGATGAAGCCACGAGACGAACCAAGCGTAGACGAACGAATCCTCACGATCACCACAAAACAGGAACTATCAAAAAGAAGCACACAATAAGGTAAACACACCACACATGAACAAGGCATGATGCACGAACAAGCATGATTCATGACAAAGCTACATGAAGCTACTCATGGCAAGAGATGATGCAAACAAGAGCAACACATCAAGGCAAGTTTAAATGAGGCCGGGAACAACATATAACAATTCCGATAAGTCCTCATATGCATATTTCGAAATTGGTCCAGATCTGAATAAACATTATGTTCAAGTTGTTAAACAGAAAGTTAAGATGCACAATGATGATCTACACGAGATTCTAGTCAAGTTACATATAAAGTTCATTTAATTCTGAGCTATGGCCTAGAAGATATGAGCAAAACAAGTTAAACATGGCAATGATGCAAAATGCATCCAAACATCAAACAAACACCTCAAAACAAGGATGCAACATGATAATATGAAACTACATGCAATTCTTAGCAAGTTCATATAGAGCAAACTCAAAACGGAGCAACGGTTCAACACATGCATACAAGTTATAGCAACAATCTGTCCAAAACAGCAACTAGGCCTATTGCAAGCATCAAAACAACATGCTACAGCATCTCAACATAATAACAAAAGGCATGGGCATGATGTACAGGTAAAGCATGTCAAAACATGAACACTGAGCTATCTCTAGAAATCATTAGAACATGCTCAAACGCACATGGTAAGATTGCAAGTTATAACAATTGCAGACTTTGCAGAAAATAACATCATGATGCAATGTTCAGAGCTATCAAACAACATGTTACAGGAACCTATAATGGCAAACAAAGGAATGGCATGAATCTACTAAATGCATAGATCAAAAGTCCCTTACTGACCATAAGCCAAAAATGATCAGAAAATATGATGGCACCCATGTAAACATAACAAGTTATTATACATATTCAAACATGGCAGGAACATAATTATGAAGGCATGTAGATGATCTTGTGCAACTCACTACAGAGCAATACATGGCATGGCAAGGCAACCAACAGTAAGAAGACATATTTGAGAAGCTAGGCATGGTAAGAGCAAGGTCATAGGATGCATGGAACAGTAGCAAAACACATGGGAACAAGTGAACTTAATGTAAACAGGCTGACAGCAACATTATGAAGCAACTTTGGAGCAAGATATGAACAATCTACAGCAAGCTATAAATGCAACCAGGGGCATGGATGGATAGGGGATGACATGTAGATCAAAACATGTTTATCGAACATCTCCAGGTTATGCATAGAATGACTAGTAGCAACATGTTTATATAGCATCACGAAATAAGAGATGCAGCCTAGCAAAACAGCAACATCGTGAACCCTACTTAACAAGCTCGATTCACTCACCACAAGTCATTGCATGACAAGATAAGCATAGCATCATCAAGAAGACATGTTTGTGTAATAAACCAAGTCAAGAACAAGTCCATAGCATGCAAGGATCAACTATAGCAACCTTGGCCAAATTGAATAACATGTAAACAATCTGCCAGGAAACATTGTGAAGCAAAAGTAGAGCACGAAAATGACATGCTAGACTACTCCATAATTGCAACAAAGGGCATGAATGGAGATACAATAACCACATGTTCAAAACACCCTTACTGAAGTATCTCAAAATATGCATGGACCTCTCTGTAGCATCAAGTTTACATGGCATCAAAATAACAACAGAACAGGGACTAAAATCAGCAACATCACGATGCCTTGTTTGCATGCTTGTGCTAGTCACCACATTGATCACAAAAATACATGGTAAGCACCTCTGTAAAGAATACATGGCATAGTTCAAAACACGTGAAGACATCAACCTCATATGATGCACACATCAATCATGGCAAAAATGACAAAAGAGCTCGTTCTGATAACAGACAGCAGAAAACATTATGAAGCACTCTTACAACGGTGATTCAGGCATCTAGATGACCTCAAATGAATATGATGCAATGGAATGAAATGATTTACTCGTCGAGACGAACGATTTCACATATTACACGCACGAAAAGGAGCTACGGATGCAGAGTTACGGCATGATGAACATGGCATGATAATTACTGAAACTGGGGACTTAGGCAATTTCGGGCCAACCTTCGCACGGATTCCGAGGCCAGCCGGAACTCGCCGGAACTTCGCCGGAGTTCGGGGAGGAGGCCGGGGAGGGCCGGAGAAGGCGGATCAGGGCCGGATTTCGCCGGATCCGGCCGGATCTTGGCGCGAGGAGGCGGAGGAGGATCCGCGGGAGCTCGGGCGTGGGACGGCGGGCGCACGGGCGCGGACGCCGAGGCGGCGACACCGGCCGGCGAGGATCCGGGGCGGCGC